>NC_079447.1:35865647-36142623 GCF_903798145.1 Danio aesculapii | reverse complement strand
CCCCACAGTGTTGGCAGACGTCTTCCTGACAGTTATTGAAAAAGTTCGGCACAATATGGATGTGAAACACAGGAGAAACCATTTTTACAGCTTAAAAGTATTTTTTTATTAAAAAAAAAAACACTGTGAAAGTATGTAAGTAAAATCTTATATTGTTATGATTACCATCTTCTAGGCTAAACGTTGGAACCATTTTGAAAGATGTAAAGAACATATGACTGCTAGCCAGTTTTGTGGACAACACAACACAGCGGGTTTAGTTGTAACAGTATGTTACAAATAAGTTACATTTTGAATATTGAGTGTTATGTTGAGACCTTTTTATATTAAAAAAAATTATTTAATTAGAAAATATTTGTAATATAAGCAAACACATTTTATTGCTAATAATGCAAATAAATCCATTTGTGTTACTCCAATAGATAAATAAATAAACATGCTGTGCTATGCAGAATAAAAATAAATTAAGTACTGAGGAAATATACTATTTAAAATAAACTGAATTTAAAATAATTGTGTGAACATAACTTTATAAGCATGTGTTGCAACTAACCCTCTGTCTGTTACAGCTTGCCCTGCAGGTAAGGTAAATAGTAACATTTTTACTTCTGGCACTTTTGGCGATACTGCACAGAAACCATTGGTTTGTGCTTATTTGTAGGAGAGGCTTGTGTGTTTTGGTAAAAAAAAAAAAGTTTTTTCTAACCCCATTACTTTGTTCATTATTTGGGCAAAACCAAAAAATGTTACTTTGTGCCCCGTTCTCCTCTAGATAAATAGCTAAATATCATGTTAGGAACAGAAATAGTAATGATCAAAGAAAAAAAAAGGCGTTTTAAGCAATAGAAAATGGAATAAAGCTATTTTTATGTGTACATCAGATTTGCAATTAGACATGTTTAATTGTCACCCTGGACCACAAAGCCAGGCTTATGTTGCACGAGTTTATTTTTAGCAATAAACAAAAATTCATTGCATGGGTCAAATTATTGATTTTTCTTTTACGCCAGAATTCATTAGAATATGTAGTAAAGATCATGTTTATGAAGATATTTTGTAAATTTCCTACTGTAAATATATACTTTTTATTATAATTGTGTTGATATATGAACTCAACTTGTTAAACTTTTTAAAAGCAATTCTTTCAATATTTTATTATTGAAAACACCACTCATTAATTCCTTGATTCATTCATTTTCCTTTGGCTTAGTCCCTAATTTATCAGGGGTCACTACAGCCAACTTATGAACTGCCAACTTATCCAGCATGTTTAACACAGCGGATGCCCTTCCAGCAACAACCCAGTAATGGGAAACACCCATACCCTCTCACATTCACACATACACACACTTGGGTCAATTTGGTTCATCCAGTTTGCCTATAGCGCATGTGTTTGGACTGTGTGGGAAACTGGAGCACCTGGAGGAAACCCACCCAAACACGGAGAGAACATGCACAAAAACAGCCAGACACAAAAACAGTTTTCCCCCCAGGCCATTTCCAACCTCAGCCACCTTTAATTACCTCACCTCTTATGCACAAAAAACTCTGTACATTACCTGACAAAAGTCTTGTTGTCGACACCAGTTGTAAGAGCAACCAATAATCGGTCTTTGTCAGTCACGTGCGTTTGTTGTGTGTGACGTCACACCTGCGCCATTTTTGAGACAACTTGAGAGACACATAACGCAAGAAAGATACATGCCAAAAAAAAAGGTCAAGCTGGAGAAGTACAAGAAAATCGAGAGTACACGGGACCGCAACAAACTAAACAAAGATGCCAGGATCGTCATTTTGATAAACTGTCTTACATTCAGTATATAGATCCGTTTGAATTAACTGCAAACCAACGGAGCGCTCTGCCGCCTACCCATTGCTGACATGTCATACTGTATATCATTAATGTCTTACTATACGTTGTTTTAGTTTAAACACCATTAAACCAAAGTAAGTATTTCTAAGTATGTATTGCAGTTTGTTTATTTGTTTATTTGGCAGGGACAGTGTACAATAAATTAGCATTTATGCAAATGCACCAGAATTAGCCAGAAGGCTATTTTTCATCTGTTGTCCCTGAACAACCTAAAAAAACAATACAAGAATTATACAATCAATCATAGTTAAAAAGTACTAAAATAGACATGGTTATGTAGATGTTAATAAAAAATGAATATAAACAAATTAAACTAAAACACCAACATTTTGTAATAGAGATAAAAATGAAACACATTTAAACAACAAATCATTAAGATGGTATAGGCACAAATGGAAACATGCTTCATTCTAATAGGAATGATGACACGTCTGATTCTCTATAAACCAGATTTTTAAATGTTTTTTGAATATATTAAAGGTGGTTATATCTCTGATGTTGCCAGGGACAGAATTTCACTCCTGTGCAGCTGTAACTGAAAAGGCACCCTGACCAAAGGTACTTTTCCGGAGTGAGACAATACAGTCTCCTCGGGCTGCCCCTCGTGTTGCTCTCTCTGTGTTTCTGACTTTAACAAACTGACTGAGAGGTGGGGATGACAGACCATGAATGATTTTATACATCAGGCAAATGTTTGAGTACTTAATGATATTTTCATTTTATTTCATTAGTTACATCTTATATTTACATTTACAAACTATTGGACAGATGTTTGTATCCAAAGTATTTTACAAATATGAACAATAAATGTAATGAAAGCAACAGAACAAAACATGTAAATACTATTATAATTTTATTTAGTCAAAATCAAGTAATCATCATATTTTATTTTGGTAAAATAAGCGTAATCTAGAGGCCTTTGCCTTTCATATAAGCCACTTCTGATACCAAATGATCAAATAGAAGTCAAGGTATTATTTGTTAAGACTTTTGTCATGTAGTGTATACAGGAAAATATATTTTCTCTATATTTTTAAATGCTATTATTGTTTATTCATGTTTTTTTTTTCTATTTATGTCTGCACTTTGATAATAGGTTTAGTATGATCACATCTTTTTTGTATATATTAATAAGTACAGGTCAGAAAAAAGTATGTTTCAGTTTTACATAAATATAATATTTGCACTGCATGTCAATAGAATTTAAAATGATCCATATTTTGACATTTTGTTTTCACAAATGTTATTAATGGTACCTCATAAGTGTGTACTGAGCTGAAGATCTTTTTTGGTGCGTTTTGTTTGCTGCAACTTTAAGATTGATAGAATCAGTGAGTTAGTGTCAGAGTTATTTAAAATGACTATTAAAAAATTTTTTTTTTTTTTAAAAACTGTTGCGTTCTACAAAGTGAAGTTTATTTAAGAACTAATTTTGAGAGGACACATGCTTATAATTGTTCACAGCTTGTCCCACATCAGCTTTTGATTGATTCACCAATCATATGATTTCTTTCTCACTCTAAATAACCAGAGTTTTCTTATCTCAGTATCTTCATCTTGAATAATCCCCCTACCCACCTCAACTCCACCACCTTTAAAGATGGGTGACAAGGTGGCCCAGTGACTAGCACTGTTGCCTCACAGCAAGAATGTCTCTGGTTAAAGTCCTTACTAAACCAGTCGACATCTGGTTAGTCAATCTGGTGAAACTCCTTTTCTGTGCAGAGTTTGCTCATTATACCCAGACTTGTGTGATTTTCCCTGGGTTTTCCGGTTTCCTTCCACAGTCCAAAAACACGCAACCTAAGTAAATTGAAAATACCAACTTGACTTCATAGTCCAGCTCTTAGCAAGTCGTATATCTCTCCTTAGCCATCCCTATATCTGTCATTAGCCAGAAATAAGTCGGAAGAGTTTATCGAGATCTATCTGAGCTCAAACTCCCCTCTCGCCCTGTTAATGGGAGGGAGCCCAAGGCTCGAGGAGCTCATAAGCTCAGAGCTCTCTCCTGGGACAGCATGCTAAGCATGCTTTGTTATCAATCATCAGCTAAGTGTAAACTCGTGAAACACTATGAAATGAATTCACTCACAGCAGGCCTCTCGTTGAAGAGTTTTCTCTTATTGTTACAAGTCGTTTTCTCTATGGAAAAAAAAGTATGGAAAACAACTGCTGTGCTCTACTGCATTACTGTATATTCTGAGACCTTACAAGCCATACAATAGCCTAATGTAAGATGCAGTCTAGGTGACGCCTTGGCGCAGTGGGTTGTGCTGTCATTGTTAAATGAAAATCTAAAATATTTTATGGCTTATGGTTATGATTGAGTATTCAAAAATGTTTCATTTTGATTGTTTTTAATTAGATTGGTCTTACACTTCATATTTTTCCTATTTTTCTAGTATATTTATTCATTTTGGTACTTTTACCATAAACCAACATCTCAACCATTTGGTAGAGGATGTTATTTTAGAAATTATGGGATGTGTTGGGAAAAAAATGCATTGATTAGGAGTTAGAAGTTAAAAAATGTTTTTTCTTGGTGTGACAGTTAAAGAGTTATTTGTAATACAATTTAGTTCTTTAATACAGCAGTAAGATATATGAACTGTCCCCCTAATTTGACCCGCTCAAAGAAAACACTCTTTCTGAATATATCAAACAAAATACATGCACAGAAGATAGCATGAGCATTTATAGCAAATAAACTAATGTAAATATTATCCCGCTTTCTTTTTCAGCGCTAACAGGCGAGGTCTTACACCTCTTAGATTGGTTATTGTCTTCACCTTCTCAACAGAAAGGGCTGCTATCGGCTTTAGAAATGAAAGCGCTGTTCACTGATGGTGGGAAGAACAGCCACAGTTACAGTCTATATGTGTATAATACGCGGTTATCACAGGTAATCCATAATAGACACAGTAGAGAAAACTCGCACCTCAGACACGCTCGTGTCAGGATCCACAAGTATCTCTTTAACAGCCAAGAGGAGAGGAAAATTTACCTCACAAACAGGCCAGCGGGTCAAATGTCCAAAGTGAGAGAGGCAGAGATGGAGTCTTACAGCATTTCTTCGTAGTAGTGAAATAGCGGCTCGTGTGCTGTGCCGCCTTCACTCGCCCTCACGCCTCCGTCCTTTGCCATAGTATTGCAACATCGCACATAGGAGATAAATGACGTCAGTGTGTAATAACTGGTTATGATCTATCACTGAACCGATATCGATCATTTTGACATCCCTAGTAATGAGTAACGATACAGCTCATAAAAAATCTATCGGAGTAAAAGTATTAAACTCATCGAAAATATGTACTTAAGTAAAAGTGGAAGTGGGAGAAAAAACAATACTCCAGTAAAGTACAGAGACAGCCTTTCAGTACTTAAGTACAGTAGTGAAGTAGTTCTACTTCGTTACTATACATCTCTGGCTATAGGTGAATTGAATCGACTAAACTGTCCGTAGTGTTTGAGGCCTCATTTACACTAATATGCTTTAGTTTTAAAACGCATAAGTTTTGCTACAGTTATGCCTTCCGTCCACAGTACCCCGGAGTTTTCGAGTCCTGAAAACAGAGCGTTTTGAAAATGCTGAAGAGGCTATTTTTGTTTTAAAACGCTGCTGCTCCGTTTCCGTGTGGATAGGGGAAAACCGAGACATCTGAAAATGTAGGCATGGCTGCAGACATTTGATCTGATTGGGGCTTTTTCTCAATATTAAGTGCACCAAGTTCAGTCTTGCACCCTTTCCTTAAGTTCAAACTTCGCATTTTTGATATGTAAAACAAACTCCTAAGGACACGTTGGGTAAAAACAGTGTACTTTATAATGTCATTTGCACCCCCGTGGCTATGTTGTTTCACTTTCTTAACAATAAAATGAAAACATGATATAAGGAACTGCCTTTTTTTATTTTCATATTAACAACTTAACAGACACTAAACATTGTGTAGCTGCATATTTAAATGATCGTCATCTTCACTGTATCCATATTTATAACAAAACAGAGCCCATAACATTACTACCTCCTTTCATTTTCATTGAAAATCAGAATCAGTAAGAGCTTTATTGCTAGGTATGTTCACACATACGAGGAATTTGTTTTCGTGACAGTTTCTACAGTGCAACAGAATTACAGAGACAGAACAAAAAACAGACAATAAATATATTTTAAAAAATAGAAGTAAGTAGTGAGTGCAAATATACAAATTGACAAGTGTATGTACGTGTTTATTACTATATACAACGTTATATGTGCAGCTGTTATGTGCAAATTGGCATGTAAAGTGTGTTGTTAAATAAGTGTATATGTGTATAAAAGTGTATAGCAAGTAGTGATGTTGGTTCCACAATTATTATCATCAAGTGTTCATGAGATGGATTCCCTGAGGGAAGAAACTGTTTCTGTGTTGGGCTGTTCTGGTGCGCAGTGCTCTGTAGCGTCGACCAGAAGGTAAAAGTTCAAAGAGGCAGTGTGCTGGGTGTGAGGGGTCCAGAGTGATTTTGGCAGTCCTTCTGCTCGCTCTGGATAAGTACAGTTCTTGGGGAGTAGGAAGGGTTGTACCAGTGATTCGCTCAGCAGTCCGAACTATTCAACGTAGTCTTTGGAGGTCGTATTTAGTAGCTGAGCTAAACCAGACAGTTATTGATGTGCAGATGACTGATTCAATGATGGAGGTGTAGAACTGTTTCAGCAGCTCCTTTGGGAGGTTAAACTTCCTCAGCTGACGAAGAAAGTACAGCCTCTGTTGAGCTTTTTTGACAATGGAGTCAATGTGAGTGTCCCACTTCAGGTCCTGAAAGATGGTGGTGCCCAGGAACCTGAATGACTCCACTGCTGCCACAATGCTGTCCATGATGCTCACTGGGGGGAGAGCAGGGGCCTGGTGCTTTTTTCCTCTTCTGTTTCCGGAAGACAGGATGCACCTCATCTTCGTTAAACTGTAGTGCAGGTATGGGGAGGCAGGGGGTGGTGGAGGTGTTAATGGTGGCGTGAAGAGCAGATCAGAGTGGTTGTGGGGGGTTTTCTCAAACCGGCAGTAAAACTCATTCAGGTCGTTTGCAAGTCGTTCATTGTCTACAGTGCTGGGGGATGGTGTCTTGTAGTTTGTGATGTTTTTCAGACTTTTCCACACAGATGCTGAGTCGCTGGAAGAGAACTGACTCCTTAGTTTCTCAGAATAGTTCCTTTTTGCAACTCTGATCTCCTTTTCCAGTGTGTATTTGGCCTGCTTATACAAGGCCCTATCCCCATTCCTGTAAGCAACCTCCTTGGCCTGACGTAGCTGTCTGAGTTTTACAGTGAACCATGGTTTGTCATTGTTGTTTGAGAGTTGAGTCCTGGTAGGAATGCACACGTCTTCACAGAAACTGATATAAGATGTTACAGTCTCTGTGAGCTCATCCAGATCGTTTGCAGCAGCTTCAAAAACACTCCAGTCAGTGAGGTCGAAACAGGCTTGTAGATCCCGCTCTGTTTCGTTAGTCCATCTTTTCACAGATCTTAATACAGGTTTGGCTGTTTTCAGTTTCTTGCCTGTAGGTGGAATGAGATGAATCAAACAATGGTCAGAGTGTCCCAAAGCTGCTCGTTGGACGGAGCGGTATGCATCCTTTATTGTAGTTTAGCAGTGATCCAGTATATTTCTGTCTCTTGTGGGACATGTAACATGCTGTCTATATTTTGGTAGTTCACGGGATAGTTTTGCTTTGTTAAAATCCCCGAGAATGATTAAAACAGAGTCCGGGTGTTGTTGCTCGATCACCGTGATCTGATCAGCTAGTTTCTGTATCGCCAGACTCGCGTGCGCGAGCGGAGGATTGTAAACACTGACGAGGAGCAGAACTCACGCGGGGAGTAAAAAGGCTTACAGTTAATAAACAGTGCTTCGAGATCTGGACAGCACATCTTCTTTTAAAACTGTTACATCTGTACACCACCTTTCATTGATGTAAAAGCACGTCCCGCCACCGCGTGATTTCCGCGTTGATTCTTCGCCGCGATCCGCTCTGAACAGCTGATAGCCCGGTAGGTGAAGCGCGTTGTCCGGTATGGTGTCGTTCAGCCAGGTTTCCGTGAAACACAGAGCAGCTGAATGCAGAAAATCCCTGTTTTGTCTGAGGAGAGCAGAATGAGTTTGTCTATTTTGTTGGGTAGAGAGCGGAGATTTGCTAGATGGATGCTAGGCAATGCGGTTCGAAATCCGCGCTGTCTGAGTTTCACTAGCACGCCTGCACGCTTTCCTCGTCTGCGCGCTTGAAAGCGTTTGAGTAGCACTGCGGCTCCTCCGACTACAATGTCCAACAGAACATCAGATAAATCCAGGTATGGAAAAATATTCGGTGGTGTATGTGCCCGAATGTCCAACAATTCGTCTCTGGTGAAACTAATTGTAGGAATATGACTCGAGACAGGACAAACTAACAAAAACACAAACACTACTGCAGAGTACGACACGGAGGCAGCCATCATCATCGGCGCCATCTTGCGAAAAAAAAAAAAAAAAAAAATACAAAACATACCCTTCCTTTTGCTGATTGTCAGTTTAAAATACAATAGTGGAAATTAAGGCAAGCAATCGCTCAATATGCAGAATCAGTGTACATGGTTACATATATTAATATATTACCTTATCTTTGCGCTTAGCCAAAACACATTACCTGAGAACAAGTGATAGATTCAAAAGACCATTAGATTGAGACAAGATGAATTAAATATTACATTTAACAACTATATTGAGATGAAATCCAGCGGAAGATCTTTGATGAAATGTCTGACCTGCGCTGCTCTCACCCAGGGAGGTGTGCTCAAAACATCCGCTGACTGCCTGGAGCTCAGATGTGCACATACGCGCATGCAGTGTGTGTGTGGTCACGTGATGTGCGTTTTCAGTGGTGTAGTGTGGACAGAGAGCTGTTCAGAAACACTAGATGAAACGCCAGTCTGGACGTGGATCGTTTTCTTTCTAAAACGCCATATTAAAACTAAAAAGTATTTGTGTAAACGGGGCCTAAGAGTGTTTATGTGAATGAGTGTGTATGGGTGTTTCCTATTACTGGGTTGTGGCTGGAAGGGCATCCACTGCATTAAAAAATATGCTGGAATAATTGATGGTTCATTCCACTGTGGCGACCTCTGAAATAGAGACTAAGCCATAGGAAAATGAATGAATAAATGAAGTCTTTATTTGCTGAATTTTCCTTGGAATGTCAGCTCATCCTCCCAAACATTCAAGCTGACAATGTGTCATGTCATACTCCAGTATGAGGGCGAATTAATCTTTTGTGTAAAACATCCCTTTAATCCTCTCTATTAATGCCTGTAACCAATATTAAGCTTCGTAAACTCCTTTTGTCAAATTTGCAGCACAGTCACACCATGGGTTAAGCTGCGTGTTCACTGGATAGGATAGTTTTTGTAATCCTCCTTGTGTGTGTCTGTGTGTATGTGTATGTGTGGCAGTTTGCCGGGTATCATAACAGTCTTAGGGAGGTGTTTGGCCCATCGCTAAGGTGGAGAAAAGCCTTGAAAAACAAAGTCTGCCAATGAGATGCACTGTTACTTGCTGTATGCAATTGAGAGAACGAGGATGACAGAAGGCTAAAGACCAGAAGGCCACATGCAGCATGAAGCAAGGACACAATGACGATGACACAAGTAAGAGGTGAAACAGGTTCATTGTACTTTGTTAAGGACACCCTCGTTCCTGTAGTCCGTGAAATATGCGCAGCCTCATGCGTATGTGTATAATGAGAGCTGCTGACTGGCTGCACATCTGTTGTAACAGGATGAAATCCAAACTGCAGCAGAGGGCTGGACTGCATCAAGAGTCTCCATATAGACACATCATCATCAAACATCAGAGCGGCTGAGAGGCATGACAGACTCGCACTGCCTCTCCAGCCTCTGATATGAAAGTGAATCACATCTGACAGCTTCGCCTTCTGCTTCCCAGCAACATGCGCAGAAAACGTCTGTATCTAAATCTATACATCTTCATTTGGGTGCAGATTTGAAACTTTATATTAGTTGCTCACGCCCCACAGCTTGTGTGTTATTAAATGTCTATTGAAAAACAAAACAAATGGAACGGAGTGAATTAAACTGCTATTGTTCCATATCGTAATGCATTCCCCGGTGCAGCTCAGATGACAAGACGCATTAATTTTTAGAAAATAAAATTAATGAAACTTGTTTCATTAAATTGTTATTGTTCTATGTCGTTAGGCACTCCCGAGTCCGGTTTTCGGATGGCAGGATGTGTTATCGTAATGAAGAGATGAGAGATAACAAATGTGCGAGTGCCCACCTGAAAGATAATCACTTCATACAAGTGTTTTCTACATCGGAAAGGCCACCAACACGACCGCATAAATATTACATTGAGTCAGAAAAACTCTTTAATTGTCACTCAGTGCAGCTGGAAACAGACACCAGGACCTGAATGAAATTAATGTACTCTCTTGATGCATTATTCATGCGCAACACTGTTCTCTTGACGTATGCGTCTTGCTGGTGCTCATGGCCAATGCCAGAGAATTAAAGATTAATGCAAGTTCCTTGTTTCCTCGCGCTAATGGACGATTAACTAGAATAAAATCACAGTTGTGGTATTTTCATTTCCCTATAGTTCGCTTTCCTTTTGGCAGTCACTTACCATGTCAGTTGGAGCTCTTTAAATCAACTCGAGTAAAGTCATCTGCAGAAACACAGAAAGCTGTCAGAGATTTTAGGATAATAAACAGACTTTTTACTATTGTTCTAAAGTCTAACATACAGCATCTTATTCTGCCAAGTGCAGTTCACTTACAAGCTGTCTGATGGACTTTAAAAGTTTTTTTTTAGTTTACATTTATGTTTACATTTATTGTAAGAGGTAAGAGGTCATTAGCCATGTTTCCATCCACCTATGTTTATAAACAATTTGGAATATTGCATTAAAAATGCTTAATCGAAATGCCAACTTCCACATTATCATATTACACATATGTGCACAACTGAGTAAGATAAACTTTTTATTTGCTAAGAAATAAATGTGCACAAAATATGATGGAAACACATTAACAAAATGTGCATCAACAAAGTCATATGAAGTCAACTGATAAAAATGGAGACAATTTGAAACAACAATGGGTGTAATGCAAGGATGTCAAATTCAATTCCTGGAGGGCCGCTGCCCTGCACAGTTTAGTGTGTTTAACCCTAATTAAACACAGCTGATCAAACTAATTAAGTCTTTCAGTCTTGTTTGAAACCTACAGGTAAGTGTGTTGAAGCAGGGCTGGAACTAAACTGTGCAGGGCTGCGGCCCTCCAGGAATTGAGTTTGACATACCTGGTGTAATAGACGCGATATCCCTAATGGCTATGATTGACCATGGCTGGTCTCGCATCATTAACCACTAACCCAAATCAGATGCACCAAAATGCACATAAATACTTTGCCTTCCTTACCTTGGTCATCCTCATTTTTTCGACAAAACCCCAGACTCCTTTCACTCCTTCCTACTTCAATAGCAGGGGAGTTCTCGAGGACCTACCTGAGCTCAGATTCCCCTCCTTCCTCCTGACTAAGCTTGAGGGAGTCCCGGACTCAGAGCTCAGGGCTCTCTGCCGGGACAGCATGCCAAATACGCTTTTACTTAATCAAGCATCAGCTAAGTGTGAACTCTTGAATTTGTAAAAGTCTAAATTATCATGTGCATTTGTTTATATGGCAAAACATGTCTTTTTCACCAAAGAAGGTCCATACTGACTTCAAAGGCAGATACTGATACGATCAGGGCCTGGTGTGTGGACTTTGGGGGTTTTGCAATGTGGTTACATGTTGATTGGTCAGTTTGAATGTCTCAGTATTTGGGCTTCGGTCACATGGTCAAGAAAGATACAAAATAGTTGGTAAACTAGGCTCTGGCTTTTTTCCAGGTCTGTCTTTTTCCTGATCTGCCCTTCCTGCTCTGCTCCTCACCTGCTCTGGAGGCTATATTCTCTGACTCTACTGCTATCAGGCAATCTTTGGGGCCTGCTCTCTTTGTCTCTCTCCCGTGGCCACCAGGACGCCCCCAAGAGTGCATGAAATGACTAAGTGACTTTCGTTTTAGTTTGTTGGGTTGTGGATTAGGGTTGGGACAAAATAAATGCCCATTTATAATGTTATTTACAGCCGCAATACATACTCTGGCGCCAAGTATCCATATTTATCTAAATTTACAAAGATCTGAATTAATTAATCAGTCTTACACACTGACTGCAGCAGTTTACCACTTTAGCTACAGTCCACCCAGCCACCAGGTGGCGCATCCCGTAATGGCAGATTATAATGGCAGACGCAATGGTGAAAATCTCAGGCATACGGACACATTCTTTTGTCCAAGCTAGACCAAGGTATTTGTGTGTTTCAGGCATCCAGCTCCCCCGAATTTTCAGCTAGTTTCTTCCTTACAGACGCGCTTTCACTTCGCTATATCACTCGAGCGTGCTGTGACTTCAAACAGGAATATGTGCTCAAACTTTTTAATTCCGCCAAATATATATTAGATATAGAAATCAATAGGGCACGAACATATAATTGTAAGGGCCTTGCGTTTATTTAACCCTTACAGACCTTGGCAAAGTCTCGTAGATGACATTTTGGCAAAAAAATATTAGGGGATTCTTAAAAATTATGCTCTTTTTAAATAGATGAGTAAATAACTAATGTTCTCCACTGCTGAAAGCATCATACGTGCTCAGAGGAGTCTGTGCTCACTTCTCAGAGAATTCTGATCAGTTGAAAAAAATATTAATCTAGTGGGAATGCAGGATTTATTTTTATTAAAAATAAACCAGGGCAAAGCATAAAATGTTTTCATAAAATAAGTTGGTCAAATTGTAATAAGTGTTTTAAGTTTACAGAAAACTAGAAAGCAATAAATTACTATTTTGACAGTGTTTTCTTCAATGCATATTCCACAAAATTGAGATTCTGCTGCAATGATAGAGATTGGCTGTTTTTCAGTCACAAACTGCTGTCTGCACATCAGCATTGTTACGCTTGTTTGACAGCTGTGCGCTTGTTTTACATCATTGCAATTCTGTGAACGTGCTGTTAATAAAAGAAATGCATCATAACTTTTTTGCATTTTTTTCCCCTTCATTTACAAAAATTGTGATGTATCGATCGTGGTTGGTTTTCTTGTGATCTATTGATTTATCACAGAATCACTGATATTGTGATTGAAGCAACAGTGCACGGCACAGCAGCAAAATGCTTCATAAGCTTGGTGATAAAAAATTAGCTTCTGATTTATACATTTGGTTCAAATTTCTTATTACACAGCCATGTACTAATGATCACTGACAGTTGGTAAATACACTGCAAAGATGATTTTCTTTCTTCTAGTTTTTGTCTTTCTCCTAGTCCAAATATCTAAAAATTCTTAAACCAAAAACATTTTTTTAGACAGATTTTTTTGTCAAATTAATGTGTTTTTTGTTTTCATAAAAAACTCAATCTGCCAATTAGGGAAAAAAAAAATTAAGATTATTGTTTTTGGTTTTAAATAAGATTATTTTACTTTTCTCATTGGCAGATTAATTAGTTTGTTTTATAGAAAAAATTTACTTAATTTATAATTATTTCTCAAAACTGAACAATTTTACTCTAGATATTTAGTAATTTGATATATGCAAATATGTCTAAAAAATGCTTCCTGATTTAATTTGATAGATTTTAAATTTTAATACAAAATAAAAAAAAAATTCAGTGTTAAAATTTATATCTTTATTGTGACTATTTTTGACTGTTTGGCAGTGTTTTGTGACTGAATAATAATAATAATAATAATAATAATAATAATAATAATAAGTGTGCTATTAGCTACTTCCAGCTGTTTTTGTTTCTGCCAACATTGATTACAGCTCAGATTAATGTTTTGTCTAATTGTTTAGTTTTGTGCCAAGTAGTCATGTTTAAAGTGGGATCAATAGGCAGTTGTTTCTGCAGAATAATATTTAGAATTGTCTTAAAACGTATATTTTATGATGTAAGCAATACAGCTACAGCAAATAAAATCAATAATGAATGTATTAAATTGAAAGTGTGCGAATAATGACGGATCAAGGATAATTTGTCACATTGTTTGCACCAAGGGGGCCCCAAATAAAATCCTGCTTTGGGCCCCCTGAAGGCTTGGGCCGGCCCTGGGGCAAATGTAGATGACCAAAACATCATTTACTCATTTTACTCATATTCCTTTTATTACTTATAATATCCAAAGCATTGATATTAATATTAAATGCTACTTTTGTGCCTTTCTTAGCTTTTTTCTCGCCTACTTACTGGGTTAAAAATATTAAATTATTCCATCTCTACCTGCTGATAAAAGAGCAGCTGGCGATCTTTAATCTGCAATCTATTGCTTTTCCTGCAGTTCCCGGATGTAGTCATTTTAGAAATAAAATGAACTGAAAAATGCCTTTTGAATATTATACATAGTATTTTTAAATGGTATTGCATATTTTGTAAGTGAAATCTGGAAATGGAATATGAATTATTGAATTTATAAGTATAAAAAACGTGTTTGAAATATTTTTCTTTGAAATAATGACAGCTTAAATAAACAGCTATATTAAATTTTAGGACCTAAAAAAACAAATGCTGGAATTCAAGTTATTAAAATGCAAGAACTTGTTAATTCAACAAACAAGCTTTTTAATTCAATACTTTTGGTATTGATTTTGTTCCATACGTACATCTGAGGGAACGAGACAGAGGGAAGTTAGCGATTGAAGGCGTAAAAAATGGACTGTAATGCAACCGTGTCCTCTTGGTATAGACATCTTATTATCCATGTCGAAGCACTTCCCATTGAATGGTGTAAAATCTGAAAGATGTGGGAGCACTTGAATTGTTAAACATTGAGTTTTCGCATAGTGGCTAATAAGTTTCCCAAGGAGGCCAAGTAAATAGTCTGCCAATACAACAAAACAGATATAATCCAATCTATAGACTTCTGAATAATTTGGCAGAGGAGATGTGATAAGAATCTACCTGCATGAGTTCTGATGTTAAAGAGCAAGGGAATGTTGACATTGGATGAGATTTCTGTGTGGCAAGGGTGTAATGAATAAAATGATTCAAACTGCTTTTTTTTTTTTTTTTATAGATTATAAGCCCTCAGAATTAATATACCCATTAAGTTATCAACTGCTGAAAAACCTGAGTTTTTTTTTTTTTTTTTTTGGAAAACATAACTAAAGAAAACTAGTGAAAGTCTCTTTCTTTTGCAGGTAGAGTGAAGATGTTGATGGCTGGAAGCTGGCAGCCAGACTGGACAGGACAACGGATAAGCAGGTAAGAAGTCAGGCATGTAAACACAAGACCAGATGCTGACCCTTATTTCCGTTTTTGGTAAGATTGCAAAAGGATGACTAGTAATGTACAATTTTCCACCATCATACTGATCATTTTTTAGTCATTCAGCAGAACGCTACGGTTACTAAAGTAACCCTTCGTTCCCCGAGGGGGGGAACGGAAATGCTATGTGGAAACTTCCACTATGGGGATTTCGTCAGAATCCAATCATCTGAAAGAGTATAAAAACGGGCCAATGAAATGCCAATGAGTTGGCAGCGTCAGCGTGCACAGCTGGCATCAATGACAATCAGTCATGCTATAAAGACGCAGCCAGTGCCATGCTCGACATCCTTTTCTAGCTGAAGAGACTTTCACACTCAACAGCTAAGGGACAATCGTTGTGGCGAAGGAACAGCATTTCCGTTCCCCCCCTCGGGGAACGAAGGGTTACTTTAGTAACCGTAGCGTTCCCCTTCGGATGGGGAACTCCAATGCTATGTGGAAACTTCCACTATGGGGAAATCTATGGAAAACGCCACAACGAAAGAACCTTACTGCGTCCCTGGCGAAGGGTGTGCCACGCAGTAGAGCGAGCGCACCTACAACGCCCCGAGACACAGTCTTCCAACGTGTCCCCTGGCCCTCACTTACCTGTTCAGAACAGTTATGTTTTTCGGGGAGTCGCAATAACCCAGTAAAATAGGTTTTGATACGACAGTACGTTGGGAAAGCGTTCAGTCCCGATAGGGAGGACGCTGCGGAGCTCACCTGTTACCCAGAGGGGAGACTTGGTGACAACCTATGGACTAGCCCAGAGATGGGGAGTCCTTGCATAAGGATGGTTAGCGGGGAGGGAAGACACGAGCCTGCCCTAGAAGGGGGGACTATACCGTGGCTGAGTGAACGTGTGGGATCGCCAGCGGGGATCACACATAGCAGGCACCTATACCCAGAACGCGGGCTGACCAGCGGGCATGCCGACAACGTAACGGGCCAACACCTGACTCCTCCGCTGAGTCAGGTGCTGGGGGCCTCGGAGGAACTCTGCAGGGTTCGCCAAAGAAATGGGGAACTAAACTGACAAAGCTGAAAAAGCGCACGTATCTCCGGGTTAGGGAGAGTGGCGCAGCAAGCGTGTTTCGACACCTCAACTGAATCGTTTCCTCAATCACCAAGGGTTGCCTAATACCCTTGAGAAAACCGGCTCCACTCGCAGATTGTAACCGTGCAAATGTATTGGGTGTCACCCAACCCGTAGCTCTACAAATGTCTGTCAGAGAGGCGCCGCGTGCTAACGCCCAGGAGGATGTGATGCTCCGTAGTGGAGTGCGCTCTCACCCCCGGGGGACACGGCTCACCCTGGCCCAAAGGCGAGGGAGATGGCATCCACTATCCAGTGGGCCAACCTCTGTTTAGATACGGCACTTCCCATCTGCCGACCACTGTAATGGACAAAGAGCTGGTCAGAGGATCTAAGGCTCTGAGTGTGGTCCACATATATTCGCAAAGCGCGAACAGGACACAACAATGAAAGGGCTGGGTCTGCCTCCTCCGCGGGCAGCGCTTGCAGGCTCACTACCTGATTCTTAAACGGCGTGGTAGGAACCTTGCGCACATAGCCGAGCCGGGGTCTCAGGACAACGTGAGAGTAGGCCGGCCCGAATTCTAGGCACGAGTCACTGACCAAAAATGCCTCCAGGTACCTAACCCACTTAACCGATGCCAACACGACCAGCAGAGCTGTCTTCAAGGACAGAAATCTCAAGGATACTGAGTCGAGTGGTTCGAAGGGATCCCCACGTAGGCTCGTAGCACTACCGCGAGATCTCAAGAGGGTATGAGAGGGGGGCGGGGGAAAACATCCGCCTCGCACCTCTGAGGAACTGGATGATGAGGTTATGCCTCCCCACAGTGCCGCCATCCACGCATCATGATGAGCGGAGATGGTGGCCATGTAAACCGTCAGTGTGGAGCGCGACAGCCTTCGCTCCACCTGTCCTGAAGGAAAGAAAGCACAACACTGATCTGGCAAGATCAGGGGTCTTCTCGGCGAGAAGCGCACCACTCAGTGAATAGACTCCACTCCAGGGCGTAGACATGCCTCGTAGAGGGTGCACTAGCCTGAGTGATGGTATTAACCACCGCCACCGGTAGGTTACCTAAGTTTTCCTCCTTGCGTCTTATGGACCCCACGTGGAGGTTCCACAGAACTAAGCGAGGGTGCCAGATGGTGCCCTGTCCCTGAGAGAGTAGGTCCTCTCTCAAAGGGACTCGCCAGGGGGGGCGTCGCGAGGAGGGAGAGTTCTGATATCCAGGTCCGGTTGGGCCAGGGGCGCAACTAGCAAGACCTGCCCCTCGTCCTCCCTGACCTTGCACAGAAACTGCGCGAGTAGGCTCCTTGGGGGGAGTGCATACTTACGCATGACTCGGGGTGGAGTCGCCATTCTCCCGGGGAAGGAGCTGCCGTGAGAGCCTGTTGGCCGCACGGTTGAGCCCATCCGGGGTGTGAATAGCAAGCAGCGACTTCAGCCGCGTATGACTCCAGAGGAGCAGACGGCGAGAGAGCTGAGACATGCAGCGGGAGCGTATACCCCCCATCCGGATGGAATACGCTACCGCGGCCGTGCTGTCCATCCTGACCAGCACGTGTTGCCCCCTCAGCACCGGTAAAAAGCGGCGCAGAGCGAGAAACACTGCCAACAGCTCTAGGCAGTTGATATGCCAATGCAGCTGGGTTCCCCTCCACAGGTCCGCAGCAGCATGCCCGCTACACACGGCCCCCCCACCACATACTGGAGGCTTCTTCCGAAACGACAGCCTGCCTGGACGCCTGACCTAGGGCACACTGGCCCGTAGGAAGGAGGGGTCCTTTCCAGGGGGTGCAGGTGCGGTGACACAGCGCAGTGACAGTCACTCGGTGTGTGCCCGCGTGCCATGCGCGTCTGGGGACCCGACCGTGAAGCCAATGCTGTAGTGGTCTCATATGGAGCAATCCGAGCGGCGTGGCCGCGGCTGCGGATGCCATATGCCCCAGGAGCCTCTGAAATAATTTCAGGGGGACCACTTTTTTCCTGTCGAACTCTCTCAGACAGTTCAGCATTACCTCGGCGCGCTCTCGTGAGAGGCGCGCCTCCATAGTGATCGAGTCCAGCTCCAACCCGAGAAAGGAGATGCTCTGCACGAGGGCGAGCTTGCTCTTTTCTCGGTTGACCTGAAACCCCAACGGGCGGAGGTGCCGGAGCACCTTGTCTCTGTGCATAATCAATTGCTCCCGAGAGTGGGCTAAAAATCAGCCAGTCATCGAAATAATTGAGCGTGCGGATGCCGGCGAGCCGAAGGGGCGCGAGGGCACCCTCCGCGAGCTTGGTGAAAACTCGCGGAGACAGAGAGAGCCCGAAGGGGAGGACCTTGTATTGCCACGCTCGACCTTCAAACGCAAACTGCAGAAACTGCCGGTGGCGTGGAAGTGTGGAGATATGAAAATACGCGTCCTTCAGATCTATTGCTGCAAGCCAATCCTGAGGACGAACGCATCGTGTGATGCGCATCTGCGTAAGCATTCCGGAGCGCAGCCTGTGAAGGCAGCGGTTCAAAATGTGCAGATATAGGATTGGCCATAGCCCACCGCTCTTTTTTTGGGTAAAACCCGCGCTCCATCTCGGCTGGAGGGCCGGCTCGATTGCATCCTTCGCCAGGAAGACAGCAATTTCCTCTCGCAAGACAGGGGCGGACGCAGGACTGACCCTGGTCGCCCGTGAACCTGGGAGGCCGTTTCGCGAACTGAATCGCATAGCCGAGTCTGGTCGTATGGATGAGCCATTGCGATGGGCTGGCCCGCGCTAACCAGGCAGGCAGAGCCCCCGCAAATGGTCCCACCTGCACGATCGCTGACGTGCCAGCGGCGGGGCAGCGTGGAGTGAGTGGGCTCATCCAGGGAGCGCTGGGGTCCCACAGGAGAGCAGGAGAGGAGATGTTCTCGTCTCGCACTCAAACTGCAGGAGAGGGGCTGGGAGTGGAGAAAAAGGAGACCGTTCTCTCGCGCTCCATGAGCCATTGGCGAAATGCACCGATCCTGCGAGCTGGAAGGCATAGCGTCCCAGACTGGCAGTGTTCGGGCTGTCACATCCGGAGGAGGGAAAAGTGCTCTTTCACTGAGGATTTTGATGGCTTTTTTTTTTTTTTTTTTTTTACGCCTTTAAATAACGTGCCCCGCCCTCCAGCGGGGAAAGTGCAAATTCCCTCCTCCCCAGATTGGCCCGCCTCAGGGACGCTTCGCGGTCCGTTTTACCGAACTTAACGGTGCCCTGGGCGGGGGACGCTGGTTGCCTGCGCGATGCTCGGCACAGCCGCGTGGCCGGACGCCTGCGAAAAAGCAGTGGATGTGGATGGCTCGGCGGGGGGGAGCGGTCATACAATCCCGCCGATAGAGACCTCGCCCATCGCCTCCGACTGCTCTATCACCGGCGTGAATTCCTGGGCGAATTCACCGCCAGTGTCGCCGAACAGGCCAGCCTGGGATATGGGTGAGTTAAGAAAGCGAACTTTGTCAACGTCACGCACATCACCAGGTTTAGCCTGAGGTGGCATTCCTGGATCACGGATGTGATCAACGTCCTTCCCAGGGCACACACAGCCGACTTTTTTTTTTTTTTTTTTTTTTTTTTGGAAGAGCATAATCGGTTGCGGTGCGGAGCGCATGCTTAGTCCTGGGTCAGAACCATCCTCGCGCAGCCGGGCCAGCGCCTGCGCTTGGTAGCGCTGGTAGGTGGCCATAGCGTGCATGGTGAGGGGGAAGGCGCACGCAGCACACTGCGTGAGCCTACCGTGCCCATCCAGGAAGAAGGGGATGGGGAGGCTTAGAAGGTCTCGCCTTCATCCTCCACATCACACCCCTCTAATCGGTCCGGCCGCGGGGCTGGGGGATAAACCGTCTCCAGAGCCACGGCCGAAGCAGCCTGGGGAAGCACAGGGAAGGCAGTCTGCTTCTGGATTCGACGCCGCGCTCAAAGTCCCGGAGGGAGCGAGCGGGTTGGAATCCTCATCAGACCTTGACAGCCCAACCTCCAAGGATGGTGAGGATGGAAGCGCACGCAGATCGGGCAGAAAAAAGTGCCCTCAGGACAGCGTGAGTTTTACTGTGCACTTCCGGGAAGAAGGGGACGGGAGGCTTTGAAGGTCTTGCCTCCTTATATCCTCCACATCACACCCATCTAGTCGGTCCGGCCGCGGGGCTGGGGGATAAACCATCACCAGACCCACGGCCGAAGCAGCCCGAGAAAGCACGGCCATCACGTCTGCTTTTTAGATGCTAACGCCGCGCTCTCCACCCCGGAGGGAGGGAGCGAGCGGGCTCGCATCCTCATCAGACAGTGACAGCCCATCCTCCGATGCAGCGATGGACATCTGACCCCCGGTGTCATCAGGTGAGAGAGCGACCATCCAAGGACGGAGTGCTTCTCTTCACCTGAAGCTTGGATGGAGCGCGTGGAGGAGCGAGAGGTCCGCGGCCTGGGGGCGGCGGATTTACTCCCACTGAAACCCTCAGATCTGCCCGAGTGCCAACCGCAGTGCGGGGGACAACTGGGGTGGGTGGCTCTTTTGCAAGAGCGAGCCGCGATCTTAACTGCGCAACAGACATGACATCAGTGATGGCATGCACTGCCCGCGAGCACCGCATTAACATGCTGGACCCCCAGACATGAAACGCTGTGCTCGTGCCCATCATCCGGGGATAGGAAACCACCGCATCCAGAAACGCACGGTCGGAGTGACGTCTTGAAAAAGACGCGCTGCACGACCGTGTTGCTCTTTTAGGAAAAGCTTTTTTCCTATATACAAACCGCTCTAGGAGGACCGGACCCAAAGGACGCCAGGCAAGGGAGAAATACCCAGCTCGACCATCTGCCACTGCGTATACGCGCTCTGGACTGGGAGAAGCTGCTTCTCGATCTCTCTCTCTGTAGACACAGGTTGGAGATACCCTCAAAGACTCTCTCAGAAGCTTCGTGAAAGGCTCTGAAAGCGAAAAGATGTCGAGCATGGCACTGGCTGCGTCTATATAGTATGACTGATTGTCATTGACGCCAGCTGTGCACGCTGACGCTGCCAACTCATTGGCATTTCATTGGCCCGTTTTTATACTCTTTCAGATGATTGGATTCTGACGAAATCCCCATAGTGGAAGTTTCCACATAGCATTGGAGTTCCCCATCCGAAGGGGAACTACAGTTAGAACCGCTGTAGTTAAATTTCATTGCTACAGGTGGAGTTGGTCATTAGAGCTCTGATGATTGTTAGCAGGCTAGCGATGTGTTGGGAACTGATGGCACAGACAAAACTGTGACAAATGGAGCTATCATGTTTTACTGTGTAGAGATTGTTTGATACATATATATCTGAACAAAAGTGCATCACACCAGTCAGCCTATTATTTAACTGACATTAAGTTACAATCATAACTTAACAATCATAATTAGGCTAATCACAGGCATTTCTAGTCTTGAAGGCATTATCATTTGAATAATAGAAGGTTTCAAAAACAGAATAGAAGCTCTTATCAATTATGATTATTGTTTTCAATGTAAACATTTTGTTAACTTTATGAAACCTTATAAGACATTACATTACAAATTAATGCAGTTATTTGCATGTTTTTCACATCTAAAAAATAGCTGACACATTTAATGACAATCTCATCCTTTTTGAAGTTCCTTGTAGACCAACAATTACGCAGCATAAAGATGGGAAGAATGCAGGATTTGAATTTCCGACAGGATCTCATTGAAACAGTAGATAGGTAATGTGTAAAATACAAATCTAACACTTGCATGTTTGCATACATTTGCACTGAAACTAATTAAATTCTGCACCTATTTAGCACATTTACAATGTTTTTATTTTTCATTTTGTTCTGTTTTGCACAGTGAGTTGCATGATCGCCTCACAGCAAGAAGGTTGCTGGTTCGAGCCTCGGCTTGGTCAGTTGGCATTTCTGTGTGGAGCTTGCATGTTCTCCCCGTGTTCTCATGGGTTTCCTCCAGGTGCTCTGGTTTCCCTCACAGTCCAAAGACATGTGGTAAAGGGTGAATTGGGTAAGCTAAATTGGCCGTAGTGTTTGTGTGTGATTGAGTGTGTATAGGTGTTTCCCAGTGATGGGTTGCAGCTGGAAGGGCATCCGCTGTGGAAAACATATGCTGGATAAGTTGGCGGTTCATTCCGCTAGGGGCGACCCCAGATTAATAAAGGGACTAAGCAGAAAAGAAAATGAATGAATGTTCTGAGTAATTCCTAGTACTGTATTAAATAGTTAGATTCCATCCATCCCATCAAGTTGACTCTTTAAAATATTACAAATCAAGTATATAATCATTATAATTCTGCACCTCCCAGGAACTGCATAGCACCAGCCAATCAGATTTAACTAGGTGATATTA
The DNA here is from genome assembly GCF_903798145.1 of Danio aesculapii. Classification (NCBI taxonomy): domain Eukaryota; kingdom Metazoa; phylum Chordata; class Actinopteri; order Cypriniformes; family Danionidae; genus Danio; species Danio aesculapii. The sequence continues at coordinate 36,119,984 of NC_079447.1, read as the reverse complement.
GTCAGCTCTTAATTAGTGTGCAATATGCAGCAGGTGGTCAGCGGTCATTTATAGGGCATCATCTGTTTATATGCTTCAAGATTCATTTAGTATCAAATCTAATAAAACATTCTCCTCACTTTCTCATATGCAAAGCAAGAAAAGCATGTCAAAAAGCTGAATAGCATGAAGGAATTTCAGATATGAAGCTCTTGTTACTCCATCAGACACTCTTTACCATTGCTCCGAGGGGAGATAGAGGAGCATCGGAAGGCATTAATTACCATGCTAAATATTCCACACGCTGAATATCCAAGGCGAGCTATGGAGTTCATCAAATTAGTTTCTAACATTTAACACAGATTATTGCTAACATTCCATTTTGATTTCACACCACTATGAAGATTTTTTTTTCCTCTTGGATTGGTAGCTATAGATTGTGTGGGGTGTCTAGCTTGAAAAATTGTGTGGAAGATCATATTGGATCAAGCTGGTCGATCTTACAATATAAAAGCCTCTCAAGGTAAAAGTAATTGATGTGAATTTGTGATTGATTCTAAGCTGCACACTGATGAAATATGAATGTGTGCAGTCCACAAACCATTTATCAACTCCCTGGTTAAGACACAAACATCAACAGAACCAAACAGTCGGGAATCAGAGGTAAAAACTCATCCATTTTCTCCACAGGGAAATTGATTTTTAACAATAACTGGTAAAGGCTTAAAGACAGAGCTGCTTTGATCTCTGAGGTTGTTAATTGATTGTACATGCATTTGTTGAACCCATCTCTTGCATTCAGTCAATGTATTTTTAAAACTGTAATTGCAGAATTATGTAGAAAAACTACAATGCTCATGGTTATGCAGAAATCTCCACCAATCAGAGTAGCTGGAAGCAAATAGCTTTTTAGCTCCGCCCACTTCCAATATGATCTGTAAATGACAATTGAGTTGGTCCCCATTTGCTCTCAAACTACTATATATTAATATTATATTTTGTTTCTGTATTGCTAAGTGCAGTGTTCCTCAACCACGTTTCTGTAGGACCACCAGCTCTGCACATTTTCTCTGTCTTCATAACCAAACGCACCTGATTCAGATTATCATCTGATTAACAGAGACTGAAAGACCCGTAATGGGTGTGACAAGCTAAGGAGACATCCAAAACATGCAGTACAGGTGGTCCCCAGGGATGTGGTTGAGAAACACTAGCCTAGTTTATAGTAGTTCTATAGTGTCAACGACTTTAAATGAAGAGTTTTATATTTGTAAATTGCTTTTATTGACTGTGTCATTTTGAAAGGATGAAAATGATCATATGCATTTGTTTTTATTGCAAACCATGTCTTTTTTTTTTTTTACCAAAAAGACCTATACAAATTTCTGAATGCAGAAATGCTGAGTCTGCTTGCCTATTTTGGTGGTAAAAATAGGCCTTGGAGTAGCTCTAAACTGCTGATTGGTCAGTTTGAATGTTTCAGATTTGGTTCTTGGTCACATGGTCAAAGACGGGACAAAAGTAGATTGCAGCTATTGCTCTGGCCGATTTTCTCTTTGATTTGATTTAGCTCTTTCTTAGGGCCCTGCTGTTTGTCTGTCTTTCTTTGCCTCTTTCTTATTTACAATCACTGGCCTCTTTATTAGGTACACCTTACTAGTACCGAGTTGGACCCCCTTTTGCTTTCAGTACTGCCTCAATCCTATGTGGCATAAATTCAGCAAGGTACTGAAAATAATCCTCAGAGATCCTTGATGCGAATCATCTGAAAGTTCTGGTGACTGTGTACATTTTGAGTATAGTGAACTCATTGTCATTATCAAGAAACCAATCTAAGATGATTTACGCTTTATGACATGATACATTATACTGCTGGAAGTAGCAATCAGAAGATTGGTACACTGTGGTCTTAAAGGGATGCACATGGTCAGCAACAATACTCAGGGAGGATGTGGCGTTGACACGGTGCCCAATTGGTACTAATGGGCCCAAAGTGTGCCAAGAAAATATTCCCCACATCATTACACCACAATCACCAACCTGAACAGTTGATATAAGGCAGGATGGATCCATGTTGATGCCAAATTCTGACGCTACCATCCAAATGTCACTGCAGAAATCGAGACTCATCAGACCAGGCAATGTTTTTCCAATCTTCTATTTTCCAATTTTGGTGAGCCTGTGCGATTTTAGCCTCAGTTTTTTTGTTCTTAGCTGACAGGAGTGGCCACCAGTGTGGTCTTCTGCTGCTGTAGCCCATCTGCCTTAAGGTTCAACGTGTTGTGTGTTCAGAGATTCTCTTTTGCATACCTCGGTTGTAACGAGTGGTTATTTGAGTTACTGTTGCCTTTCTATCAGCTCAAACAGTCTGGTCATTCTCCTCTGACCTCTGGCATCAACAAGGTATTGTGCTCACAAAACTGCCGCTCACTGCATATTTTCTCTTTTTCAGACCATTCTCTGTTTCCCTAGACATGGTTGTGCATGAAAATCATAGTAGATAAGCACTTTCTGAAATACTCAGACCAGATGTTCTGGCACCAACATCCATGCCACATTCAAAGTCACCTAAATCACCTTTCATTCTTTAATTCACCATGTCTACATGCCTAAATGTATTGAGTTGCTGCCATGAGATTGGCTGATTAGAAATTTGCATTAATGAGCAGTTGGAAAAGTGTACGTAATAAAGTGGCCAGTGAGTGTATAAGTTGTGTACAATTAAGATGTTAATTAGTTATACAGCTAATTATGTTTTATTATTACTACCAGAGTAGTAATTCCCACCTTGTGATTTGTAGTGCTTCATGGAATTGTAGTTATTTTCCTCATTACAATGTATTAATATATATATATATATATATATATATTTTTTACTGCAAATTAAAGTTTGTTGCGATAGTTGGTTTGGTAACAGGTTAAGTTTTCATACTGAACGTCATGGTGAGTCACTTCCTGTTGGCTAGCCAAAAATAAACGTAGTGCAGCAGGCATACTTTTACTTTAAAATAGAAAAGTTTTTACTCTCAAGGTAGATTTTTGTGGCTGCAGTAGTATACTTTTTTCTTAGAAACACCCAATCAAACAATTTATTTGAAGGCAGATAGATTTTCTACAGCTTGATGAGACCAGCATGTTACTTTAGTAGGTATGCAGTTTAAAAGCAGCATGCTTTATATAGCTGCAGTACAGAATAACTATTATTACAGACACTTGTGCATTTAATGTGTGCACGGAGAGAGAGAGGAAGCTGCTAGAGAACAGACGGATATTTCTGCAAATGTAAGGAAGCCTAGAGAAGACATTCCCAGTATGCTGCTTTATGTGTTTGTGTGTGTGTGGTTTAAATCAGACTGTAATGGTAACCATAAGCCTTAAAGCATCACTAAGTGTCATAACTTACGCCTCAGTATCTGAAAATACGGTGTGGAAGTGCAAGTGAATCATCTTTCTGTAACACAAACACTAATATGGGATTCATTTATATATAAAGCAATCTTTTATGCACGTGTATGTGGCTCATTATTCTTAGAGTGTTGCAAGGTTACCTTTTTAAGTTGGAAAAATGTGCCTTTATTGATGGTTAACCATTCAGTTGTATCCAACTCTGCGATACTATGCTTTCTGGTCATCTGCATCCTTTTTTCAGCTGTTCTGTGGCCATCATTGCATTTTCTGCCGAAGCTGTTTGGATCACATGGCCAATACAAGTGACCCATACTTTGGAATTTTTCCCCTCAAATGTCCATCCTTAAGAGCCCTTGCCAACACAACTCAAAGGCATCTGTCCTCCTTCAATACTGTAGGTTTTAGTTTTTATGCTGTAGGGAAGACCCTTGCCCGGACTGACCTGGCTGTAAGGTTTAATTTAATGCTACTTCAGATTTGGTGCCTGACATAAATCCAAAATTCAAAACAATTAACTGCAGTTTCCAGTTACAATGGATATGAATGGCATGAATGAATGAATGAATGAATGAATGAATGATCGAATGAGCTGTTATTATTTTCACAAAACATATGATAACAGAATTAATTATCAATTAATAAAGATATATTTAATAATTTATTTACCATTGTTCATAATTTGTAAGGTGCCATTGCTACATGTTACATTGTCCTCTGAAATTTACATAAAAGCTCATGTCATTGCCTGAAGCTTAAACACACATGCACATACACCACCACACACAGTGACATATTTTGCTCCTGAGTTGCGTTGTGGATAAAAAATGTAGAAAACAAATATAGGCTAAATTATAGTAATACTCAACAAAAAGGGGCAGACAGAGATATACTCTACCTCATTAAGTCTTGTAGCCTATCCAAGTTTTGGAAACAACAAATAATAACTTGACTTCTAGTAGATCATTTTGTATCAGAAGTGGCTTACATGAAAGGCAAAGACCACTAGATTACGCTTAATTTACCAAAATAAAATATGATCATGCCTTGATTTTTCATTATTTAATTAGGACAGTAAGGTCTGACTTGCTTAGACAAATGCTGCGTCACTTCACCGAAATAATCTACAGTATAGAATATAAAGTCATGATGCAGTGGAAAATAATTTGTGTATAACTCTCATAACCTTGGACGACTGCATCCATACATCTCTGCAATGACTCAAATAACTTATTAATAAAGTCATCTGGAAATGCAAAGAAAGAGTTCTTGCAGGACTCCCAGAATTCATCAAGATTCTATGGAATCATCTTCAACGCCTCCTCCTTCATCTTACCCCAGACATGCTCTGGTGACTGGGCTGGCCAATCTTGCAGCACCATGACATACTTATGCTTTCAAGAACTTTGATGTGGAGGCTGAAGTATGAGAAGTAGTGCTATCCTGCTGAAGAATTTGCCCTCTCCTGTGGTTTGTAATGTAATGGACAGCACAAATGTGTTGATACCTCAGGCTGTTGATGTTGCCATCCAATCTCTTGCATGCCCCCATACTGAATGTAACCCCAAACCCATGATTTTTCCTTCACCAAACTTGACTGATTTCTTTGAGAATCTTGGGTTCATGCAGGTTCCAACAGGTCTTCTGCAGTATTTGTGATGATTGGGATGCAGTTCAACAGATGATTCATCAGAAAAATCTAGCTTCAGACACTTTTCCAAATGATCAACTAGAATTTTGTCAGGTAGCTTATTTAGAATTTTATTTTGAACCTTTAATGCATATGAAAACACAGCTAGGAATTAATATCAACCTCAGCATAAATAGACAGATGGCGTTTAATAGTGTATTGCTGTTCTTTCACTCCAGAAAAATGACAGTAAGAGACGAGTGATATGACACGACACATAAACATGCGTTAAACATACTCCGCAGTCTACATGTGTCTGTTGCCTCATTACTAATATACATGGCAGACTGAAAAAAAAACACATTAAACAAAAAATACATTTAAAGAGATTTAAGCCTCTTTGAATTGATTCTGAATAAAATTATAATCTGTATATCCCCCATTTTCATTCTGATGTGCTGTGAAAAGATCAGATGCTTTGCAATCATGATTGGCTTCCTGCTTCACAGAATGGCCTTTACCCATAAACCTGTCCTTTTTTCTAAATAAGAGTCCTACATATATAATAAATATAATCTAAACTTAGATATGCTAAAAAAACATGCAGCCTGGTGCTTATATATTAATGAAACCATGTGGATCGTCAGAGTCAGTGTTTTGTTTCAGTTGGCCTGTTTAGGGGGTAGCACTATTTCCTCACAGCAAGAAGCTTGCTGGTCCAAGTATGGGCTGGGACCACGAACTTATCCAGCATATGTTTTATGCAGTGGATGCTCTTCCTGTCACAACCCAACTCTGGGAATCACCCATACACTATGTGAATGCACACCCCTGCCCCCGCCCAACTCCTCAATTTTTTTTCTTACAGTCCGAAACCTGGTGCCTGTTCACGCACCAAACCCAACGGGCATCTACCCAACCCACCTGAAAACAGGGAAACAATGGTTTTGGGGGCAAGTGTAATTTTCATGTACTGAACACTTATTATTTAACTACTCTATGCCTATGGCCAGAGTACTAGGAAAAAAGACACAAATAAAAAGGTTAAATGCTTGCAGAAGCAAGTTAAATGCATGTTTGCTTCAAAAACATTTTATTGCTTTAGTTAACACTACCAATTAGCATGACTTGTCTGGTTCTGTGACAAGATCTCTTTGTTTATTGAGCTGATAAAAATATAAATCTCTATTTGCTCTACAATTAAATAAAAACACTGATTAAATATCTAAATAGAGGGTAAACATTAGCCATGATAGTTAAATTCAGTCATGGACCCCTAGATGACATGGGATGATAGTTTTTTGAATTATTGTTATTATTTTACATGCAATCTGCAAGCGATCACATCTTTACAACATAGAAAAGTCTGCTGATTAGATTGATTGCTCAACATTTAAGTATTCATGTTAGATGTCTGCTTTGGGCTAGTTCATCAGAAACCCATTTTCCCCAGAACCATTCCATCACTTCACCTCTCCGCTTCCCCCAGCACTGCTTGTAACGATTATTACAGCATTTATAAACCAATAAAAAGCAAAAAACAAGAACGAGCTTTTATGGCATCACAGTGAAAATCCATTTTGGATTTTCTTGTCACCTTTATTTTTAAGAGCGCAAATCTAGGCTAGCAAGAGCAAACACATTAACATTGCCATGTTCATTAACATGCTAAAGCTATTTCAAGAGTTGTCATGATTGAATTATATATATGGTGCTTTTAGCACATTACCTTCCCTTTTATATTATTGCATGCATATCAAGTCAAAGGCAAACATGCTTTCAATTTGGGAAACGCAAAGTATCTTGGAGGCAATAGTGTTTTTGTCAGCTGATAAAGGAATACAAAAGAAATTCAGCATAATTCTTTGCTACATACAATGTAATTAGTTCCTTTGAAATGTCAAGCAAATGTTGAAAATTGAATACAAAGTAAGCATTGTATTTTTGCATCTTCATATTCCATAAATAAATCATGCATCTGAACATTATATGATTGTCGTGTGACCAGACCTGTGAATGTATGCACACACGCACCCAGTCACTTTATGCCCAGGGGTGCAAAGGAGAAGCTAATCCAATCACCTCGACTGAACTTTCTCATCTTCTGGCACTAAAGTGTGTTTCCTCCTCCCTTCTATTGAACGTGCCTCAGCTATTAATGCAATGCACACACACACAGGAGACGCAGTGTGTGTGGTTCTATTGCTGCAATGGGCCGATTCCACGCTCCGTCCACCCGGCTCGTGAGCGAGACCTTGACTCCTCTCGGTTAAAAACATCTGCCTGAGAGGGCCTAAATGAAGACAGGATGATTTAGAGCAGGAGAGAGAGAAAGATGTAGTCCATTAACCCTGTGGAGTGTGTGTTCAGACAGACTAAGAAAGAGAACGGAGGCGAAAGACATGGAGAGGGAGGAAAATAGGAGATGGTGTTGGTAGAGGGATTAGACCGGACTGACACTGTCTCTTGTCCCGGCAGTAAACACTTCACACCCGCCCAATAAATAACACTTACGTACACATCAGCCCTCTTCCATCGACACTCACAATCCCTCTATACACACTGCCTGCATGTATGGAATACACAATGTTGTCGTGTTGCTGTGATTGAGAGGGAACAAATGCGCACATACACATACGAAATCTACCAGCCTTTTAAATTCACTGACATCTGCTTCCTTTGGTAACCAAGCACTCAGAAAAGCACTCTAGAGGAAAATTTTACATCTGGGAGTAGACAGTGTTTCAGTCAAGAATATGACTGGGTCAGGAATCGTGTTCATTGAGGTTTCTCTCTCTCTCACACACACACACACACACACACCAACCAACATTTTCAATATATTCTTGACCAGAAGTGCTTATTGGCTGTGGATAGCTTGATATGTTTAGAGATTTGTCATTTGGCCCCATTTATACTGTCAGTCAAATGGTTAGTTCACACAAAAAATTTTCATTCCATTATTAAGTACTCTCAATTAATTGTCATTTCGATCCCATGAGACATTCTTTCATCTTTGGAACCCAGATTATTACTGTATATTTAAGATTTAACTGAGAGCTCTCTCACCCTCCATAGACAGAAATGGTCAAAAGGCATTCAAAGTCCAGAAAAGAACCAACAACATTGTTAAAAAGTTTCATGTGACTTCTGTTCATCTGCAATCATGTGAATCTCCGAGAATACCTTTATGCAACAAAAAAACAACTTAAAAACTAATGTCTGCCCTTGTCTTCCTCGTCAGATTATGGTGTTTGTTTGCTATGGGCAATACAAAGCTTGCATGTTGCCTTACTGCCTCTAATGGCAAGCTCTAATGGCAACTAGCGTAGCTTTAATCATGTCATAAAAAATCAGATGTGTCATAAATATGTAATATATGTGCCAATGTAACTGTCATGTAAACGGGTGTAACCCGCCTGTCCTACAGGTCCTACAGAGTGAGGTTTACCTGCACAGCACTTCACTAGCTGGCCTTCTTTACACTCACCCCTAAACCTCCTTCCCATCTGGTTACGGCTCTAATGTAACCTGCTGGTTCTACAACACCCAAACCGCTCTGAGCAAGGATCGCACCGGTGATTCTTTGAATGGGAGTTCGTTTCTCTAACAAGGAGGCTAAATACCATGGCCTCTAGTGTCCACCACTAGAGCACCTTTAGAGGTCAGAGGAGTGAAGTTTACTTGCACATCACTTCACTAGCTGACTTTCGCTATACTCACCCCCCAAACCTCACTGCCATCTGGGTCACGGCACCAAAGCAACTCGCTAGTCTTGCACCACCCAACCTACTCCGAGCTGGGATCGAACCGGCAATTCTTAGAATGGGAGTTGGTTGCACTAACAAGGAGGCTAAAGACCATGGTTTCTAGCGTCTGTTGCTAGAGCACCTCAAGAGGTCAGAGGAGTGAGGTTTATCTGCACAGCACTTCACTAGCAGGCCTCCTTTACACTCACCCCCTAACCTCACTCCCTTTTGGGTTACGACACCAATGAAAACCACTGGTCCTACACCGTCCAACCTGCTGCGAGCTGGGATCGAACCAGTGATTCTTTGAATGGGAGTCGGTTGCTCTAACAAGGAGGCTAAAGACCACGGCCTCTAGTGTCTATCACTGAAGCACCTTTAGAGGTCAAAGGAGTGAGGTTTACCTGCACAGCACTTCACTAGCAGGCCTCCGATACACTCACCCTCCTAAACCTCACTCCCATACGGGTCATGGCACCAATGTAACCCGCTGGTCCTACACAACCCAACCTGCTCCGAGCTGGGATTGAACCAGCGATTATTTGAGCGGGAGACCACGGCCTCTAGTGTCTATCGCTAGAGCACCTTTAGAGGTTAGAAAAGTGAGGTTTTAGTTCACAGCACTTTGTCAGCTTGTTTCCATTACACTAGTAGATCTGGTTTTCTGAGGCATTGTAATACTCACTCATTTTTCTTTAGCCTAACCCTAACTGTGTGTGTGCAAACTTCACACAGAAATGCTACCAGGCCCGGCCAGGACTTGAACCAGTGACTTGACCAGTGAGGCGATAGTGCTAAGGCACTGTGCCATCCCACATTATAAGTCTCTGCAGTTTAATAATGTCATATTATTCTCATGAGGAAGCCCGCGGTGGTGTTAAATGTAGACTACTTAAAATAATAATTAGCAATAAAAATAATAAAATGATCACAATATGCTCCCACCAGTCCTGAGGTCTCTCCCACATCCCTCTAACATTCCTCTAAATGTTCAAGGACACAATAACTGAAGACTGTGTGCAGGTTGCAATGACAGACTTTCCTTCCTCCACCAAACCAAAATCATACTGAAAGTATCGCAGATCACATTCAACCTTTTTCCATTTTGCCTAGTGTGTGGTGCATAGTATTTCAAATGGTATGGCAAGTGTTAACTCATGCATTGGATATAGGTCACATCAAAATGGATGCTGAAAAAATTGGATTAGAATTGGGCATCAAGACTTGGAGTGTAAACAAGGTCTAATGTCTAATCCAGTTGTAAATAGATAATGCTAAGTACAGGTATAAATGGTATTTAAAATGTTTTGACATTGTACACATTCGATCACTGCAAGACAAAAATTCATTTGTATGGATATTTGCACATGTGGATGAATGTGCCATAAAAGGCCACCATCTCTGCCTGGTGACTGAAAGTACACCAAAAACGAAAAAAAGGTATGGATTATTTACTGGATTTTTACCTTCCTGCTATTAAGGTATTGGCTGTTTATTTGTCCTTATAAAGTACTTTATGTAAGTAGATGTAAGTATCTTCTGCCTGATATTATTCTGCATCCCTAATCCTAACAAACACCTAAACTTAACGTACAACTTATTTAACTTAAATAACAAATTAGGATCACATTTGTGAGTTAAAAGTCAAAATTAATGGTTTTGTAATAACAAGAATTGTACCTTAAAAAGTGTGACCAACATAAGTAAAAATAATGCAATGTTTACAATAGAATCTGAACATCACAAGAGATTCATTTGAATGCATGTTAATACCAGGTGGAAAAAGTAATGTTTAAACACTTGTGATTGGACCACTAAAACACATAGTAATAATAATAATAATAATAATAATAAAAGGAAAAAAACAAGGCTCTTTGTGATTTAAAAAAAGGAATAATTTACCCCAAAATGTTAACTTACAATTTGTCTGAATATGTGTCTATGTCTCTAATCCTGCCCAATTCCAGTTTACCCAATTGCATTTCAGTGACCTGTGTTGCCTTGGTGAAAAACGCATTGTATTTAATTTTAGTCTTGAAAAAATTTCAACAATCATTTCAGAATGATAAAATTAATTAACAGATAATATAAATTTAACATATGTAAACATTAGCTGAGTAGCTTACATTGTAACACCATGTCATATACAATTAACTAACCCTCAAGTGGTTCCAAATCTTAAAAACATTAGAAACCTGTAACCACTGACTTTCATAGTAGGGAAAACAAATTCTATGGTATTAAGTTAATAGCTACAGGTTTTCAATATTTTTCCAAATTCTTTGTTCAACAGAAAATAGAAACGAAACTCAAACAGTGAACAAGTGAAAGTTGAATAAATGCTAAATAAATGTTGAATAAATACATTTTTAGTTTTGGGTGAACTATATTCCTTTCAACTAGGGTCCCAAACTGATCTCAAACATAAGTACCAGAGCTTATCAATGCATCAATTGATCAGAATTAATCTTTATTTCTTTCTATAGCACTTTTGCGATTTAGATTGTGTCAAAGCAGCTTAACAGAAGTTCCAGAAAATTGAAACTGTGTCAGTCTAACTGAATGACTGAATGAAGAACAAATCCTTTAATTGACATCAGCTTTGCCACAACAAATTTGTGAAGGACAACATGGCTTAACTACTGTGTGGCAATATGAAAGCAGTCCAATATAAATGTTATGTATGCTAAGCATTTTGCGAGGAGGTGGGAGTGAGGTAGCGCTTCCTTCAGTGCTACCAATTTAATACAGCACATAAAAGCTAAACAATCAACAGAGTGCAGCATGTTCTCTTAACTTATGCAAAACACTGGCACTGTGATAAACACTGCTGGAACAGCCTTCACTGCATTGCTGTCTTTGTGCTGTCTCTGAATGAAGATATAGAGCAGAAATTGTGCAGCAAGATGTGTTTACAGAGTTTGAAATTTTAAATTATCTAACTAGCACTTTGGTGAGAGCCTGCTTAATGTGATTAAAATCAATGTATGCCACACATTTTCATATGATTATGGTTTCTATGATTATGAGCTTAAAACATATTGTGTTTTAATGAGTTAAAGCTTAATTGCAGTATTGATTTAATCACAACTCTGCAGAGTTTTTGATACTCATGCTTAGTGTACTGTAGTTTTAGTAAAATTCTTAAGCTGTTAGTAAAAGAAATGGCATTATCTCATCTGCAAAATTACACAAGGAGAAGAGACTGATAATTGTGCCCAGAAGTCGAAAGAATGCCCGCCAGACCCTGAAGATGAATTGAGGACCCTGGTCAGATACAATGTCCTGGGGTAGTCCGTAATTCCGGAAGACATGATGAAAGAGGGCTTCAGCCGTTTTTTAGAGCTGTAGGGAGACCTTTCAGAGGGATTGGTTTGCAGGACTTTGAAAAGCGATCTTCAACAACAAGAATGGTGGTATACACTTGTGATTGAGGTAAGTTGGTTGCGAAGTCCATTCCTAATTGGGTCCAGGGTTGGCAGGGAATGGGTAGCGGCTCCAGTTTTCCTTCAGGCAGAAGACGAGGAGTGGTGATAGCACAGACTCAGCAACCCTGGACGTACTGGGTGACATCCCTGGTCATATTGGGCTACCAATGTCTCTGACGAAAGAGCGAGAAGGTTCGCCTGCTGCCTGAAAGTCCTGAGCCGAGGGAGGTGTGCGCACTATCCAGAAGCGGAACACGGCATCCAGATGTTGCCGGGGATGACTTCAGCTTGGTGGGGGGTGTGGTTCCGGGTCTGTGAAGGGAGGAGAAACAGGGTCAACATAGGGTTTTAACAAGGAGACGTAAAAGGTTGGTGCAATATGGTACTGTGGAGGGAGGTTGAGGTGGAAGGTGACTGGGTTGACTTGGAAGTGCACAGTGAATGGTCCTATGTAGTGGGGATTCAGCTTGCGGCATGGCAGACGGAGGCGGATGTCCCTGGTGGACAGCCACACCTTGTCCCCCGGACGGTATGTTGGATTAGGAAGACGGTGGCGGTGTTGGTGTTCAATTCAATTCACCTTTATTTGTATAGCGCTTTTACAATGTAGATTGTGTCAAAGCAGCTTTACATAAAGGGTCATAGTAAATTGGAACAGTGTAGTTCAGTTTTTAGTGTTTAAGTTCAGTTCAGTTTAGCTCAGTTTAGTGTGGTTTAATAATCACTACTGAGAGTCCAAACACTGAAGAGCAAATCCAACGATGCGCAGCTCTACAGATTCCGAACCATGCAAGCCAGTGATCGACAGCGGAGAGGAAAAAAAATCTTCACTAATTGGCGAAAGTGAAGAAAAAAAAAACTTTGAGAGAAACCAGACTGAGTTGGGCACGACCATTTTAATTTCTCCGCTGGCCAAACGTGTTGTGCAGAGCTGCAGTCTCAGTGGCGGAGGCTGGAAGCTGGCCTCAGCAAAGACTCGTCCGTCCCTGGAGCGTCAAAGGAATCAGTCTCATGTTCTCCACTCATCCATGGCCACCACAGTAGCTGCTCAGGATACGGTCTGGTCCAGGATATGGAAACCTTGGGATCATCTCGTCGTTGGTCTTGGATCGAATCAGTGACTCTGCATAGTCTGAGGGCCTCGGGAAGAGTATCCCCAGGTGGAAATGTAGAATAAAGAGAATAATTAGCGTAGCTGCTGTTCATAGTATATATAAACAAGGTGCAGAAACCTGTGTAAAAGCCCGCTAAGTGGTGCACTGAGTGTATGCTTTACTAAACAGATAGGTCTTTAATCTAGTTTTGAGTTGGGAGAGTGTGTCTGAGCCTCGGACGATATCAGTAAGGCTATTCCAGAGTTTAGGAGCCATAAATGAGAAGGCTCAACCTCCTTTACTCGACTTTGCTATTCTAGGTACCACCAAAAGCCCTAAGTTTTGAGATCTTAAAGAGCGAGTTGGATTGTAGCGAGACAGAAGGTTGGTTAGATAAACAGGAGCTAGATTATATAAAGCTTTGGAGGTAAGAAGCAATATTTTAAATTCAATACGAAACTTAACAGGCAGCCAGTGTAAGGAGGATAAAATTGGGGTGATGTGATTACATTTTCTAGACCTGGTAAGAACTCTGGCAGCTGCATTTTGCACCAGCTGAAGTTTATTAATGGAGGATGCTGGGCAGCCAGCAAACAGTGCATTACAGTAGTCCAGCCTAGAAGTAAAAAGCATGGACTAGCTTTTCTGCATCTGAGATGGATAGCATACTTCGTAACTTAGCAATATTTCTCAGATGAAAGAAAGCAGTTTTGTGACATGGGATATATGATTTTTAAAAGTTAAATTACTGTCTAATATGACACCCAGATCTTTTATAGTAGAGCTAACGCTAACTTTGTATCCCTCTAATTGTAGGTCGAGTTGTGAGATCTGCTGTGTACAGGATTTAGGCCCAATAAGTAATAATTCTGTTTTGTCTGAGTTTAAGAGAAGATAATTGTTGGTCATCCAGTCTTTAACATCTTTAATACACTCAGTTAGCTTGGATAGTTTAGACATCTCGTCAGGTTTAGTTGAAATATATAATTGAGAAAGCTGATCCCATGTCTTCTAATAATGTCTCCTAGGAGTAGCATGTAAATTGTAAACAGCAAAGGGCCTAAAACTGATCCTTGAGGCACCCCGTATTTTACTGGGCTGACTTGTGAAGGCTGTCCATTAATATTCACAAACTGGTAACGGTCAGCTAAGTATGACTTAAACCATTGTAGAGCCTGTCCCTGGACACCTGTAGATTTTAAGTGATTAATGAGAATACCGTGGTCAATGGTGTCAAATGCCGCACTAAGATCGAGAAGAACTAATAGCGAGATGCACCCTTGGTCAGCAGCTAAGAGTATTTCGTTGGTTATTTTCACTAGTGCAGTTTCTGTACTGTGATGAGCTCTGAAACCTGACTGAAACACTTCAAAAACATTGTTCGTCTGCAGAAAGGAGCATAATTGAGCAGAAACAACTTTTTCTAGCATTTTAGACATAAATGGAAGATTTGAAATAGGCCTATAATTAGCTAAGTTGCTGGGGTCCAGTTGTGGTTTCTTAATAATAGGCTTAATAACAGCTAGCTTGTAAGGATTTGGAACATGGCCTAAAGATAAAGAAGAGTTGATAACGTTAAGAAGAGGTTCTCCTATAACAGGTAGCAATTCTTTCCGTAACTTTGTTGGAATTGGGTCCAACATACACGTAGCTGGTTTAGAACTATTTATAATTTTATCTAGCTCTTCCTGTTCTATGATTTTGAAGCACTGTAAGTTATTTTGATTCGATGGGATGTTAACTGGATCTGAAGTATAAGGCGGTGCAGAAAGTTTAATATCTCCTATTTTCTGTCTTAAGCCTTTTATTTTATCACTGAAAAAATTCATGAAGTCATCACTACTAATTTGCGGTGGAACATTTTGTTCCAAAGATGACCAATTATTTGTTAAGTTAGCAATGGTATTAAATAAGAATCTATAATTATTATGATTATTATGGTGTACTTTTGTACTGCCCGCTGCAGGTGGAAATGAGCTGAGTCCCACACCCTCTCGCTCTCTTGGAATGAGTGGTCTACTGTGGGCACTAGCTGTTAAACTATTTGCTTTCTGTTCCTCAACTGCTAACCTGTTCGACAGGGAATTAGCAGCAATATATTCTCTAACCAAATTATTTTGCTGTGTATCATCTATAAAATTCACTTAAAATAATACATACTGTACGTAGAGTTTTAAAGGACACCTTGGTTAGCCCTTTTTTTTAGATTTAATATAACTGTTTTGCGTCTCCAGAATGTGTCTGTAAAGTTTCAGCTCAAAACACCCATCAGATTTTTCATTATACCTTTTGCAAGATTCTATTTTATAAATTTTTGCACTAGGGGGCTGTTTTGTCATACTGCGCCTTTAAGGCTAGTCCTCCCCGCCCACCGTTTCTATGTGCCTTTCTGCGTGCCTTAATCTCCTCCCTCGGCTGCGTCAGACAACAGACAGACTTAAAGAAAGCAGATCTCACGTAGCGTTTGTGAGAAATACTACAGTAAGAACTTTACCAATGAGTATTTGTTGTGCAGTTGCATCGATGAGTCACACAAAGTTCACGCGCTGACACGCACACACCGCAGAAGACACACACACACAGACGGAGCGTCCGTTTAGCTTTGCTTTCTTTTTGCACGCAAATGTGACAGGATACAGGTTAATATCCACTGCTGAATAGATATCCATTATGTTAATGTACAAAATAAAAATGATTTAACGTCCACAAACCGGGATTGAAGCATCTTCCTTTATAATTGTTCTGACACGCGGCTGTGTTGATAAAGTAAAGCTAAGCTAAATCGCTGTAATTCATTACACACGTGCACTGTTTTAAAACATTTTAAACATGTGAAAATCACTCATGATCACATTTGATTATGATTGATGATCCTAGCAAACTGAACAGTTTTATTCCTGGTTGCTTTGCGCACATCTGGTCTTGTTGATATGATTATACATGTGACTACTGGGACATGTTAATATGCTTTGCTGTCAATCAATTCGGTAGGCGGGGGACCGCACTCCTACGTAAAGTTGCGGTCGATCTGAAAACCGCTCCAATTAGTCCACCGTTTTTATGTTACTAAATTGAAAAAAAAAGGACTAGGTGTGTTTATATCACCCCAATATGACTGTCTATACACCATACCTGCACATATGTGGCCAAACAGCTTGAAAAGTAGATTTTTCACCATAGGTGCCCTTTAAAACAAACTGTTCTTAAAATTTTGGCGATTAAAGCATAAAAATCTCAATAAAAAATTACTATTAAGGTTTAGTAAAAATTTCAGTTTTGCTATCACATTTTAAAATTATACACCACATTATTGCCCTTTTGCTTTTCTTTCTTTGATTTTTGATAAATACATGCTTGCAGTCTTGATTAGCACTAATGGTATATTGTATATTCCTAAACATATGTAATAATTAATAATAATAATAGTAATAATTTCTTACATTTTATATAGTGCTTTTCTGGACACTTTACACACGTTTTTGGGGAAGATTTCCTTATCCACCACCAGTGTGCCGCATCCACCTGGATAACATGATGGCAGCCATATTGCGAGATAAAGCCAATTATTATATGGGGATGGTTAAGGCTGATTTATACTTCTGCGTCAAGCGCACGCGTATGCTATGCCGCAGCCTACGCGTGGACGCATAGCACTCGCCATGGCCGTCTGCGTCGCTGAGGTGCATCTCTCAAAAAATGTTACTCCACGTTGCAACGACGCGTAGTGCAAGCTCTGTGATTGGTCCGCTTGGAAGCGCTGATGAGTGTGGGCGGGACAGAGAGCCGCGCGAGTCCGTTGGAGTGAGTGTTTACAGATGGAAAGTTACTGTATGTTTTGTGTTTACCTTATGTTTAAAGTTGTTGCATGTCCGCCGGTTCCCGCCTCAAAATGAGCAAGTTTGTACCACTTGCACATTAAGGAAGCGTTCAGAAAAAACAAAACACCAGCGAAGAAACTCGAAACAGAGGAAGATAAACACCTCACTGCCAACTAGCATTTTGGAAGTGTTATTGCAGAGCAACAGATACAGCGCGCAGAAGTATGAATGCACAGCTACGCACGTTGCATGCGCCGTGGGTCACGCCGATCACTTGACGCAGAAGTATAAACCAGGCTTTAGGAGGTCATCATGGACTGAGGCCAGTGGGCAAACTTGACCAGGATACCAGGGTTAAACGCCTACTCTTTTTCAAAGGACATCCTGGGATTTATAACGACCACAGAGAGTCAGGACCCTTAAGATTCCTTGACATTTTTTTTTACATTATATAGGTACCTTAACGTTTCTACATTCTAAAGCTAAAGTAATTTCACATTTAAGATGTCAATAATTCAAATGTTAATTTCTACAAATTCTTATGAGGCCATTTACAGTTTGCAGGTCAGAACAAAGCAATTAAAACTCTCCATTTATTTACTGAGCTGTAGTTAAGCTCCTCTAGGCTGTTTACTTCTGTGGAGAAGATGGACTTCATTTCATAATCATTTGTTTATTTACTTGCTACAGTGTTTCTCCAAACGGACAAAGAGATTAATTCTGAAAGGGACAGCAGAGCCCAAGTAGCAGTCTGGATGAAACGCCATTGCAGTTTGTGAACAAGTCCAAAGCTCATCAAAACCGAGTTTGTTGTTAGACGCATGGAAATACACACCCACTGATGCCGGGCCGACACTTTCTAATTAAACCTGCTGCGTGTCGTGCAGTGGAGATGAAAGAGCTCTTTTTTTCCTCTTCTGTGAGATTCTCGTTCTTAGTCTTCACATGCGCTGCAGCGAGGCCAGCCGCAAGTTCAGAAAGATGTGGGGAGCTGACGATTGTGAATGTTGCTTTGAGAGAGTTGCTCACTATACTGCAAACAAACAGGAGAAAGAGAATGTCTCATTAGACACAACTTAATGGTGGACGTTATATTGTAAATAATGTATGTGCAAAAACAGCTGTCATCTCTCTTTTGATGTTGTAACCACAGATGGGTATAATATACCCTACATAATTGTATTTAAATAAAATACAACTAGTATGTAATTGTCAGAGATGGCAAAAGTACACAGATCCTTCATTCAAGTAGAAGTACAGATATTAATGTTTAAAATAACTCTAATAAAAATTTAAGTATAGACTACACTTTTGTACACTGTAAAACCCAATAAGTTAAGGTAACTCAAACCATTTGAGGAAACCGATTGCAACAAGTTCAAAATCTAATCCTAATGAGTACTGTGAACTTAATCCATTTGAGAAAACAAAGCAATTTGAGCACAGTAAACCCCAATAAGTTAAGGCAACCCAAACTGTTTGAGGAATTGGTTGCTATACAAACCATTTAAGTTAAAAACTACTCTACAGTATATGAATACTGTGAAATTACTCCATTTAAGTTGTTCATTTCATAAAGTTGACTGTTGGGTCAACCCTCAATAAACCCTCAAATAAGTAAACCCTCAAATAAGTACTTAAGTAAATGGTATCCATTACTGCAACCGGTTTTAGTTTCGTGCTGGTAAGACCACACACTACACACATTTAAACCAAAAAACATACTTTTTTAATTTTGATGTAATTTTTTTTTTTTGCCAATTTTCAGCAGGAAAGAAGCCAAACTACATCACTCTGCAATATTACCCAACAAGTCGGCCCATGTATCATCAGCTTGACACAAACTCACGGCGTTCAGCATGTAGTTTTGCAGCTGTTAAGAACAACAGCTGCCACTCTATAAATAATAAATCTTTATAAATAATAAATGACTGAAATTTAACATGTAATTTTGAAACAAAAACGTTTTTGTGCTAAAAAATACTTAACATATTTAAAAACAAACCTTTTTTTTTGCATTAGGTTAAATCCAACAGGGGACAATCCCACTGACATTCAGAAGATCCTAAGGACCCTTTTCACAAGCCTGTTATGATGCGTTTAACAGTCATCAGCATCTTAATTCCTTAAAAGTTTTTAATATTTAGATTTTTTTTTAACTGTATGAACATTTATATGTATTAATGTATGTAGCATATCATCTTTGATTCAAATTACAAAAAGTATTACCCCTTGTGCGAGGTGTTTATAATGCAGCGTCTATTGGACAGGAAAGTAAATTTGACATCATTGTCTCCTCTGACCACTGTCATCACTCTCACATGATTTTTTTCCTTTTTCTGAAAGTCTTGATGACACCATCGTGGAGTTTTTCTTTTAATATTTGAGCAAATAACATTAAAAAAAAATTTGTTGTGTTCTCCCATTCACTGTGCTCTAAGTTTTCCCAACTATCATGAATTCCGCTATTGAAAAACCCGGAAATGTTAAGGATCTAGAAGAGAATTAAGAATTTCTCTAGAAAAAACACTCCAAAATCAAGCATTTCTCTTTTAAATAGCACTTAAGAAATATTTGAAAAATAATAACAATTATTCTATTATTATAATAATTATTTTGTCTTCAATTGTATACTTTTTGATGGCTGCCACTGACGCCAAAAAAAAAAAGTTACAGAAACAATATAAAAGTGTAAAGGTCATAAAATATTCAAATCAAACTATTTGAAAACTGAAATAAGCTTATGAGGTGGTGATAAATTTTTGTTTGTTTTCTTTGATTGGGTATAAAATGAACATCTCAGTCTTTGCAAGTTAGAGAAGCTGTTGAACAAATCAAAAATTGCATTTCTCAACACAGAATCACAGTCAATTGAGGTCTTTTATCAGCCAACATTTTAAATATGTGAATGAGGGAATCCAACGAAATCTCAATCTATGTAGAGCAATCCAAGAAACATCAACTGAATGTGCTTTAGATTTGAGCTCTCTAGTGATATTGCGTAAAAAAAACATCTCAAATGAGCACAGAAGTGCTCTAAAAAAACTTCTGACATATAGAACAGTCTGCTGCTGCATCAAGAAATGTAACTTGAATCTTTGTTCATCATGCTGAAAACTGTACATAAGTTCTGTGCAGTGAAGCTGATTGTTCTCCAGACCAGAACTCACCTCAGATAATCAAAACAACTGTGGAAATTTGTGTCGAGGCCGGATGAAATTTTAATTTTAGAAAAATCGGACATTGAGTTGTCAGTCTTAAAGTCCAAGGGAGCATTCAGACTTTCCTGAGTGACAGATGCAAAAGCAAATGTCTATCATGATTCATGGAGCGGCAGAACAAACAGCATTAGTAACAGGCAGATGTGTGCTAAGGTACTATTGACATAGCAGTAAATGTATTTGTACTCTCCCCATATATGCCTCTATCAAGATGACGTATTCGTGTGAAGTTGATGGTTAATAGATCAAGGCTTGCTCTGCATGTGCCACAATGGTCTGATTTGGTAGACACAGACTGAATGTGCTTGACTGGTCAGTCTGCAATCCAGATTGAAAATGTCTTCATGAAAAGGAGAAACAACATTTTAAATTTTGAAGTGCCAGATTATTCAAAATTCAATATTGTTCAATATTTTCAAAATTCGAAAGATACTCGAAAGAAACGTAAACAGTTTATATCCTCAATTTCCAGATGATGATTAAACATAGTTTTAAAGGGAAAGTTGATTTGACATCATGTTAAACATGCCTCTGTCACAACTTTTTTTGCCGTGTGTTGCAGCCATCCAAACCAATTTTTGGTACGCTGCTCAAAATTAATGAAAGGAATACTTCTTAATCGAAGTATAGCATCAAGTGAATTAAACCTGACCTCTACAAATACTAAATACAAAAACAGAGGAAACAGACTTCATGAGAGTGACCTGAATTCAGACTTCAACAGGCTACAATAGCACCCTGACTGCCATTTGGTAAACTGCCATTTGGTCAGCCCTCTAATAGTGATACATAGTTTTCTCTGATCTGAATAATAATAATATTAATATTTAAGATAACAAATAATGTAAATACACATTTGACCACCCCTATAATGGTTTCTAGGGTTCATACATAATAGCACCCATCAATCTCTGCGAGAATCATTCAACAGTCTGAAATTGGCAGATCTAGAGCACTGGTGGACATCATAAGTGATACTTTTCTTGTAAAATAGGGTATATGAGTCTTGTATTTAAATATTGTCAAAAGTAAAGTCAAATTAGACACATGCAGTAGTTTGTATAGTTTATCCTACAGTAACCTCTGAAATAACTAATCAGAGGTTACTGTATGTGGTGGTTCATTTCACTGTGGCAACCCCTGATAAATAAGGGACTAAGCTGAAGTATAGTGAGTGTATGCCAGACTACACTAAATTTAAATGAACTGCCAATTACTCTGGTGTATGTTTTTTTTTTTTTTTTGCAGAGAACGTCCTTCCAGCTGCAATCCAGCTCTGGGAAACACCCATACACTCTTCTATTCACACATACAATTTTACACTATGGAAAATTTAGTTTACTCAATTCATTTATAGCACATGTCTTTGGATTGTGGGGGAAGAATCTTGAGGAAACCCACAAGAAGTTGGGATAGAACATGCAAAATCCACAGAGAAACGCTCCTGACTCAGCTAGGACTGGAGGTGCCAGGACTGTGGTGACAATTCCAACCACTAAGCCATCTTAAATTAACATTACCAAAAAAATTAGACTCCCCTGATCATCAATGTATAAATCGCACCCTGCCTACACTGGTGCAGTGGGTCCTGTGTTTCTCTGGGTGCATGACAATTACCAAATTTGGCAAGAGCATGCTTGAAAAGATGCAACTGAAAAGATGAGTTGATACCATTGAATGGCCCCAATGCTCATTTGACCTAAATCCAAAAGAACACCCATGGGACATTATGTTTCGTTCCATCAGACCTTGGCAGGTTGCTTTTCAGACTGTCCAGGAATTAAGTGATGCCCTGGTCCATATCTGATAGGAAATACCTCAAGACACAACATGCTGTCTCATTAGGAGCCTTGATGTTTCCAGGCATGAATGCAACTGAGAGCCATTCTGAGCTGCTGCAATGAAATTTCAGCAATAAGACTTTGCTGCTGCATCTTTTATTACACTTAGATTTTTTGCGTGTCTTTGTATTCAGCCCTCTGTAGGTTTATAATTTTTAATCCTATCAAAGGATGTAGTAAGGGTTAGGATAGGATTAGAGCTAGGGGTTAGGTTCATTTTTAACACATTACCCTGTCCATATTAGTATAAATAATCAGCCGATTAGAATGTTGTCACTCAATTGATTGGGTGTTATCAGTGGCTATCAGCTGATAGATATGGGCAAGTAAGGGACTTCTGCGCCGCTGTTATCATCCATTCACTTGCTTAATCTATAGATCAGTTAACAAGAATTATGAATATTAATTACATTTCCCATTAATTGTATTTTATTAACGTCTACCCTTACCCCAACCCTAAACCCAACTGTCACAGTAATGTAAAAACAGATCTGGATCTGGAGTCTTCTCTATTAGTATTCAATTCAATTCATTTTTATTTCTATAGCACTTTTACAATGTAGATTGTGTCAAAGCAGCTTCACATAGAAGATCATAAATTGAAACATATCCATTGATGCGCAGCTCCACAAGTCCTGAACAATGCAGGCCAGTGGTGAGAGCGGCGAGGAAGAAACTTCACTAATTGGCGAAAGTGAAGGATTAAAAAACCTCAAGAGAAACCAGGCTCAGTTGGGCACGACCATTTCTCCTATGGCCAAACGTCTTGTGCAAAACTGCAGTCTAGGCGCCGGAGGCTGGAGAACGCTGGATGTCCATCGTGGAGAAGCTGCAGGTGGAAGTGGTTACCGGCTGGTGTACAGGCATAGCTGATTAACCATGTGAATGGATGATAAACAGTCTTCTGAGCCTACCAGCAGGCGCAGAAGGCACCTACTGGCCCATATCTATTAGTTTATTACCACTGATAACGCCCATTCAATTGGGTGATAACATTCGAAGCGGGTGCACTATTCAACATATTTTTTTCCCATTGAGATCGGATGTGTTGTCAAAGCATTCCTTTAATACCCTGAAAACATTGGATATCTTTTCTTTGTACTTTAAGCGACCTTCATGCTGTGAGGTGACAGCACTACCCACTGCATCACTGCATCGCCTAAAAGTAGTTTAAATAAAGTTAAAATGCAAAATAGAATCTCTAAAAGAAAATGCAAATTTCAAACACTCAACAGTAATTAAATACTTATTTTCATACATTCATTTAGAGTATCTCTGCCGGTAACCACTGTCAGAGAAGATGATAAAAGAGAAAATTAAAGAGATTGAGGATGAGGGAGATAGATAGAGGAATAAAGAGTGAATTTGAGAGAAAATAAATGGATTTGGACCCAACCCAAGATTGAACTTGTGCCTTACTCCACACTGAAAGAGGAAAGTGGACAGGAGAAAAGAGCAGTGGGCACAGAGTGATAGAAAAGAGAAGATATTCAAAGGCTTGCTGTTCGGCTCTGCAGTCCATCTTTATTCAGATGATGGTTTACTTTCAGTTTTGTCTTTTCTTCACACCGACCCTTGCTCCCCATGTGTCCTGTTCTCTTTTCTTTTGTGCATGCTTGTTAAAGCCTGCTGTGAGGCATTTTTATCCATCAAATGACATCTGTAAGTTTTCCATGCTGAGGGAAACCTCAGGCTCTAAAATGCATGTCCTTCAGAAATGTGACTTTAAATGCTGGTGTTTGACAGAGATATGAATTATATCCCAGTTTGAATCAGGGAAAAAAGAAAAGCGGAATCAAAGGAGGATGCTTTTGTGTAATTCAGCAGGAGCACATGCTATGGGGAGAATTCAGGCAGAATAAATAGCACCTGCTGATTGTGCCGTTTAATTTTGCGGGATGTCGCCTCATTCGCTAAAGGAATTATGCAAATGGGGTAATGGCACAAACGTGGTCACCAGTTTAGTGCTAAATTTAATTTGCACCGTGCAATTCATGATCTTGTGGGTTATATTTGAGAACGCAGTTTGTGGAGGATGCAGTGGGTTATTGTTATCTGTAACACTTCACTGGGACTGCGTCATCTCTGTATTACTGCAAACCAAGCACCCGAATCTGCTCTGTAAAATTGCCAAAGGGTGCTTGGTCACACATGGACCCACATTTGGTGAATTTTTGCTCTGTAAAATTATACTGCAAGTATTCTATTGTAAAGGTGTTTTCTGTATTTTATCTAGTAAATGTCTGCTATATTATTTGCTAATAAACATAACAGCACTTTTAAAGGTTCCATGAAATTAAAATAAAGTGTTTTTTTTAGATGTTAGAATCAGTATTATTCATTTTTAGGATATATATAAGCTAGTATGCTCCAAAACAGTGACAAAATTTGCATTTAGAAGATACAAGACTGAAACTAACACATAAAGCTTGTCACTTTGGCCCAAATGGATCAATGGTTTTATTCATGTCAACCCATACTACAGTTTCTTATCACATCACAACCAATCAAATGCTCTAGTATCTGATAAGCACCGCCCCTTTTATGACGCTTCTCATTTGCTTTTCATTTGATGCACTTGAGCTCAAACACCCTCACTGCAGCCAATTCAAATGTTATCACTCGATTGAATGGGTGTTATCAGTGGTTATCAGCTGATAGACATGGGCCTTCTGGAAGTTAATGAGAATTATTTATATTATTTATTAAATTTCCCATGAATTGTATTTTATTAACGTCCCCAGCCGTAAACCCAATTGTTACAGTAATGTAGAAACAGATCTGGATCTGGAGTCTTCTCTATTTGTAAAGCTGATTAACCATGGGAATTACTCCTACTGGGCAATATCTATCAGCTGATAACCACTGATAACGCCCATTCAATCGAGTGATAACATTCGAAACGGGGGCTCACTGGCAGAGCTGTGATTAAAAACAAAACGCTATTGGCTGTTTTTTTAAAGAGGAGGAGCTATACTATGTCCCACCCTCTCTTTGTGTTTCGGTTGAGATCACGTCAAACATTGAAAAAAAACACATATTTCGAAGCACTTCATGGGACCTTTAACAAATTTAAAGATGTGATTTGGTCTTTTTAATCAAGTGCAATTGAATTTTTAAAAAGTATTATTATTACATGTTTTTTTACATGAACCATCTTTCAGAACTAAATTTCTTGAGCACTAACGCATGCTTCTTTATTGTTACAAAATTGACTTTTTCCTTTAGTCATTTAGCAGACACTTTTATCTAAAGTAGGGGTGCCCAAACTCGGTCCTGGAGGGCCGATGTCCTGCATAGTTTAGCTCTAACCTGCCTCAACACACCTGCCTTGAAGTTTCTAGTACAGTATGGCTGTTTTTCAATATGTGTTCTTCAGTGATCTTGTGTTCTCGTGTAACGCCATCATAAACTGCCAAAGTTCAGTTCCAATACTCAAGAACGGAGGACGCGTGAAACTTCCCGGATGTGCCCTTGATATCGAGGATGCATCGATGCAGACTTGAGCATCAAACTCGTTCTAGAAGTCCCAGAAGTCATTGCGACTGGAGGTGGGAAGTGCAGCATTTTATATAGGTGTATTATGAAAGTTCAGAGATATAACTTATTTACCTCAGGAGTTTTCCTAAATGAAACAGTAAATATAAACATCATCATGAAAATCTTAATAAAGGAACAAACACATTAATGGTGTTTATTTGCTGAAATTCGTATTAAAATCTGTTTTATTTATATTGTGCAACGTATATTTGTAAAGTCTTTATGCATAGTATATATTCTGAAATATAACAACAGGGGAATAACAATAAATTACTGTATGAATGCTGTTATGTTTAAATAATTTTCAGTTAAAAACGCGTGCACATCACTAGACCATCAGGAAGAATGCAGCATCTCATTTCTCGCAGGATGTGTTTTCTGTTCTCACGGTCTCCCGAGTTCGTTCTTCTGAGGTGACCTGTGTAGGAACTCAGCCATATTCTAAGCGAGTTAAAACCAGCAGTCATGAAAGCCTCATTGCGCCCCCTTCGTCTCCTTCTTAATTAAGTATCGCCAAGAGCTTAATTCCGATACACACTCTCTTTCCACCTTTATAAAACAAAGGACGGGTTGTAACCATGGGTTAATAAGTACATGGCCCATCGGGAAAATCCGGCCATTTGGCCCCTCACATGACTATGTTAATTAACTTGCACCCAAAAGAAGAAAGACACATGTATGTCTCTTCGGACGCGTGATCCTCCCCCTCCCCTCTTGCTGTAAAATAGGAGATAACACTCGTATTGTTTCGGTACAAAAAGCCAGCACGATTTTTGGACATTTCACGTTTAAAAGTGTGTTTGCTCTAATGTTTTATTGCTAATAGTTGTGTATGTTTTACTACGTATGTAAGCAAGTATATTCACTATGGGGTGCATGTAAATGAAACGTCGTAGCGTGTGTAATGCATGTAATTAACTGTATTTGATAAAGGCTGTGATGTTTGATGTCAAACTAAAGCTATGAGGTGTCTGTATTGGTAAATAGTAGTTAATTACAGAGCTTTATTGAGTTTTGATAACAGTAAAGTGAAGTTTTATGCCACGGGTCTTCCCCTCCCTGTCGGGGACAACAAGGAAAAAGAGGGAGGGTAGACTCGCGAAGTAGCTGTGCCATTGGACAGTCACAGAGTGGGCTGGTCCCAACTCTAGCCACTATAAAACTTCAACGAGGTGAAAGTTTAATGGCTTTCGTTTGGCTTCATGAGGGATTTCTACGCACAAAGTTTGCGTTGCACACTTCCCGTCTTTACAACATGCCTGCCGGACATCGCTCTTGGAAGAACTGCCCGTGTAAAGTCTGCATCTGTCTGCCGTTACATCACTATGGCAACGAGAACTCGTTCACAGGAGCTCAAGCTGCTTCTGTGTACGTTCGCGACTCGCATGAACTCAGTCTGACCCTGTTCTGCTCGTATAACCGCTTTCCCGTGAACACTCGGACACAGCCCCATCCAGCAGTAGGGTCAGTCATTCAACTTCTCTGAACTCTTACTTCCTAAGTCTCGTAATTCTGCCGGAGCAGTCACTGGAGGAATTCCCATTCAACAAACTTCCCGCGTGCTGACGTCAAACTCTCCGTCACCGGGACAGGGAGTCCCACGCTTCAGAACAACAGTATGAAGCTGCAGGCCCGGAGACCCAACCGCACGCTCAGACCTGCTCGCTTAGACGGCTAGACCTGCACTTCCAGACCTTCCAGTGCCACCTGCTGTTTAAAAGATCGACTAACCTGAATTCAGCTGCTTCTAAATTGTAATTTAAACTATTTTTTCTACTACAAAATATTACGCTATGATTGAATACATAATTATATGAAATATTAAACACACTAGATTTTGATTTAATGCATTAATTCTGTTGTATTTGTATTATCTGTATTTGTAAATAGATATTGTTCAGTTACTTCAATATTTTCAGACATTTGTTGTTGTTTTTTTATAATCATTAAGGATTTATCCCTGTTTCGTATTGAGTTGAGGGAATGAATTTTATCTTCATATACAATACATTTCGTCACATACAATAAACTATAGTACTCTGGGTAATTTCCTAACAACAAACTTTATTTTTGTGTACTTTATCATGAGGTCCTACAAGTCAAGCTGTAAACAATGCAGAAAAAAATGGTGAAAAATAATATTTTTTTACGTAGGAAATAACATCAAATAAAATAAATGCTTTACATTCTTGTTAGGGAGATTTTTCATTTCTGGAAATATCTGCAGTCTTTGGTACACTGTGTTAGTGTTGGCAGATAGCCCCTTTTTAAATTGTAATATCCATCTGGGAAATAATACACACCACAAGCAAATTATTTTTAATTTAACCTAAGAGAGCTCATATTGTAAATTCTATGCAGAATAACAATAATATTTCCAAAAAACGTATTTGTAATCATTACAGAATGTATTAATAACTGATAAACTGTTATTGTGTTACTGTTATTGTCTTTGATAGCACTTTCAGATAGATAATACAGTATTATGTACAGTAGACCTACATAGCACTAAAATATGTTACAAATAATAATTGTGTTATATATTAAACATTTTATTTTAACACTTTTACTTTAACGTTTGTTATTTTGCCAGAAAACATTGCTAGAAAATTGTCCCAGAATGGTACAATAATACATCAAATAAGAGCAAGCTGTAAATATCATACAATAATGCTCTTTTGACACTAATTTTGATCAAATCAAACGCTGAAATAATTGTTTGTTAGTGTAATATTTCACACCACATTGATTTATGCCATAAAACCTGGTATTTTTCAGGAATCGCTTTAATAATCAATAACCTTACTGGCGTTTCTGATGTTGCTACTTGCTAGAAAGTTCCAATATCCCTACAAACAATGGTTCAACAATTTATATTGTATTCAGATACTATACCAGAAATGAGATCACTCTGTATTGACGGTGTTAATGTTAATAGCAAACAGTTTACAAATAAGTTTGTTAGAAATGTATTGTCAAAACAATATTTTCCATGTCAATTAAGGATTTAATTAATGTTAATAGCAAACAGTTTACAAATAAGTTTGTTAGAAATGTATTGTCAAAACAATATTTTCCATGTCAATTAAGGAGAAAATATGTTCTACAAGATTTCAATGAAGAAGAAGCAAGAAGAAAAAGGAAACGTTACTTATCGTATCCGGTTCTTCCTAAGGCTAAAGAAGTAGTATTTAAAATTTTAAATGACATATACCCATCTAATAATTTTTTATTTGAAAAATTTAACTGGGGAAACAATTCATGCAGTTTTTGGGAGAAAGATATTGAAAGTGTAGAACATATGTTTTTTCACTGTGAAGTTATAAAACATTTTTGGATGAAATTTCAAAACTGGCTGCATTCCAAACAGATACAAATACACTCCTTAACTGTGGTCTCAATCAAAGTTGGTATATTTTTGAAAGACAAAGATCTAGATTTTTTGGTAAATAATCTAATTATTCTAGCTAAACACTTCATTCTTAGATGTAAATTTGTAAAAGTGAAACCCAATTTCAATGGATGGAAAAATGATCTGAAGATGCTCGTAAGGTCTTTACACTTCATGAGGAACAAAAATGCCCGAAAACTTTCACATGCCTTGAACTCGTTTCTATTACTTGATTAAGACTCTCACGCCCCTACTTTTTATTTAATTGTATTTATTTATGTTTTTTATTATTATTTTTTTAATTAATTAATTTTTTTGTTATGTTCCTGGTAATGTACTTTTATATCAACACTAACACTATAAGTATTGGATTGTTGTATATGCCGTAATGGTTTGTACTTGAACGTATTATATTAATTAAAAAAAATAAATAAATAAAAAAAAAAACTTGCTAGAAAGTGCTGGTCTGAGCGTGCAGTTGGGTCTCCGTACTTGCCGCTTCACCCAACCCAACAGCAGGTGGCACTGTCTGAGAAAACAGTAGGTCTGGAAGTGCAGGCCTGTGCGCGCAGGTCTGAGCACGCAGTTGAGTCTCCGGGCCTGCAGCTTCACCTTACTCCTTCAGAAGACGAAGGAAGACTCTCTCCAACAAAGGACATCCCTGCCACGTCAACGCGCTGCAACCAATCGGCTTCGCCGGAGTTTCCCTCAACCAGCTGACGAGTGTGACTGGTCATCAAGACGCAAGTAACACAAACAACGTTTACTCCTTGCTGAAGCTGGTGTTAAATTTAAGCAGTAAACCTTAGTCAGATTCTCTGCTTGGTGAAGATCCTTGTCGGAGTTGTATGTGTTTCTAAGTTACTGCCTCAGCTATATGGTCTTGCTACCTCGCTTGTATAAATACTGAAATCCTGTTTTATATTATCATTGTTGGCCACGTAATAATATAACATAGATTTACTAGAGCTAAATCTACGCTGCTTACTTCTATTAGGGTGGACCAATAGATGACGTAAGTGTACGTGTTAACCTGTTTCTGACTGTGAGTCAGTCATTTGAATCTTCTGATTCAAATCCCAGAGAATTAATTTGAATTAATTCGAATTTATGAGCTAATTCTTAGAGTACCGGACATATTAGATGGTCCAGGCACTACATATAATGGTGGAGTAAAATTTTGGGCAGTAGATTGAACAAACTGTTAAGCACATAAAACCCCGAAACACTTTGTCTCTATTTTTGACCGTAAAGATAGATTAGAGGAAACAGAGTTTGCTACACATGTCATTACTCTATCATTGTACCATGCGTTTTATTGCTTGACTCCATGCTGAAGTGTTGTTGAGAAAGTAAAGAAAGCTGCATTTAATTCGTCCGCCGAGACGAACCGTGCACAAAAGTGCATTTAATTCATCCGCCGTGACGAACCATGCACAAAAGTGCATTTAATTCATCCGCCGAGACGAACAGCGCTGTAACTGCAATTCATTTGTCCGCCGTGACGAACTGTGCACAAAACTGCAGTCTATTTGTCCGCCGAGACGAACAGTAAAACCGCTTTAAGAGCGCAGAAAGAGGTGGATAACCGTGTCCCTTATCTCTCCTCTTAAAAGGGCCTTATACAGTGTGATCTCTTACGCCGCGAGACTCCGGTTCTGAAATCAACTGTCTTTCTCCTGGCTACTGGGTTTAGAATAAATCCACCCACCTTTGCCGTTTTATTCGCTAAGAGTAGTGAATTAAAGAATGCGGTTGCTTAGATAACTGTGTTGTATTTTGGGAGAAAATATTTGTCTTGATCAAGTTTATGTGGTTGAATCCACAGCTGTGTTCCTGTTTAAACATACTCTAACACGTAGGGCCGAGATCCCGGATCTCACCTTAATCTCAGTTACCCTGTTGATTAAAGTTTTGCTCTGCACTGATTAACGTTAGATAAATGATCTGACCAGTGCGTGTGACCGCACAGCGAGGACCCGCGGCCTCTATAGTGTATTACACAGTAATCGCTATAGCTGTATTCATTGGTCACTGATTATCAGAAGGATAGTATTCTGAATAGTGCTATTGCTTGTAAACTGCTATTTTGTCACTTGGTGTTCGTTGCATAACAACGACCTTGATCCCGGAAGTCCCGAGGGACTCGCCGGACCTTCAGTCATTCGCGCATGCGCTGCTCGCCAGCGCCGACTTGAACTGAAAGTAAACAAAGCCTAGCACGAGGCTAAGCTAACCGATGCTAACGCGTCGCATTGAAGTATATGTGTGTTTAATGATATCGAAGGCTAGCACAAAGCATTGTATGGGTTTGTACGGATTTTCAATCTTTGATGTTTTCTCTTCATGCTTACCTTATGTCTCATCTCCTTTTCTCATTTGGAAATTAAGTTGACAAGTGCTTAAGTTAATAAAGGGTGTACGATCTCATTGTTGATGTTAATCACATTTGTCTAAACGGCTTTTGCCGCTATATTGGGCCCATGTCACCAGTCGGAACTCTTAAAAGCTGTTGGCCTTTTGCAAAGCATACTATTGCTTAATCCAATCATTGGAATGCTTCACATGACATAAATGCTTTTATCAAAACTACTCAACCTGTAAGAACGACAATTTCTTACCATTATTTACCAATCATTATTAATGTTATTATTATTATTCCTTTTTACCTCTTTTCATCTCTGTTCATGAATAGTCCATTAGTCTCAGAGCTCAATAACAGTTTGTCATTAATTCAAATAATTTAATCCAGTTTAATGAAGTCTGGAAACCCATTTATGTGAGTTTAATTTAGATGTCAAATTTACTTTGTATTTTTTATTGATTGATTTTAATCATAATTGTTCTCCTTATACTTTATCATTACTCTATTGAGTATTATTGTCACTCAACATTGCTGTCTGGAAATTTTTAATTCAGTAGCAGCTACATGATGGAGGGCTTCCTCTTTCAATAACAATTACTGATTAAATGTTAATTATAAAACACTTTGATAAATAATAACGCATAGGGGTGACCACTCTTGTTCCTTTTACTAATTTGGAATTTAATTTTTTTTTTACTTAATTCAAAATTTTGAATTTTAAATTTTAAGTTGTCTTTAAATCTATTATTTTATTTATTCCAGGTATATATTGGAACCCGTAGTGAATATCTCTTTTGGCTTTAGTCAAATTTACCCAATTGATTTAAATTAACTACAGCTTTGAGTTCCTATTGTTTTCCCAAGCCAGCTCAAGGACACCGTTTCCTTTCCTTTCTGGGTTCCAGGTTGATGCAATTGGACAGAATAGTCTGTTGCACCCAATTGAGTTTATAAGGGCAGTATCCTTCGGTTAGCTAAACCCAAATTAACTTACAAGCTTGTCATTACTTTGGCTAACTAGCTAACATGATAACCCAATAAACCAACAATTTGGAATTATCTATTTGACAGCGCCACCACTTGGTCAATCTTAGTTCGTCCAACAGAGAAAACGTTTTGTCTTCTCTTTCTCTACTATCTTCTTTCGACTTGACTGCTGCTGCTATTTGGGGTATTGCACCTGTGAGAATCATAGATCAGAGAATTTTAGGAACATCTGACAAATGTTTGGGAAACTTGAACACTGCATTGCTGAAGTTGAACTTGCCTGATTCTCACCCTCATTCCCTCCTCATTGTGGAATCCTACCCATCAGAGCTAAAAGCAAGTCGTCAAGAAGATAAGCATCGTCAGTCGCTATTTTTAACACTCATTCAGGGACAATTCATTTGGTGTGGTGTCAGTTTCTCCTGTTTCATAGGAAATTTTAATAACAGCCGCAGTCCTGGTGATTAGAGACCCTAAAATTCAAAAGTTAGCTTAGGAGCATTCTTTTGTTTTAGATTGAGGGAAGCTAAATCATTGCTCTCTTTCTAGAAAAGTGCAAACACCGATCTTAACCCTATTCTTTACACTTCTTATCACTTTGTATTTCTCTGTTCCTTAGCTGTGCCAACTGTACGTGTTTACTGATTCTCCCCACAGAGTTTACCAGTTAGACGCACATCCAGCAGAGGACCGCAGCCCAGAGAACGACATTCACCTAGAACACTCACACTAGAACATTGGTACACATTTCACTTCTCACACTTAATGTTACACACTGACATTGTTGTTCCTTTTGTTCTGCTGTTTTTCGTTTTCTCTTCGTATTCTCGTCTTATTTCAAGGTCAGTGTCAGATTGGTTCTAAGTCTCCCCCACTGCAACAAACATGGCCCGTACTAAAGACCCTGCTGGCCACTGGAAGGACTTGGCTGAGTGTGGTAACAGACAGTTTTCTCCCTAAGGCCGTTGAAAACCTGCAGCAACTGACCCAGGATCAGCTGGATGAGAACTTATCAAGCCTAATGTCGCAAGACCCAAGCCACAGCTACAGTCACAAAGACCTAGCCAAGATAACTGGAACGCTGAGTCACACTCTCATCGCCACCCTCAAGATAAGTGACAGACATGCCAGCCAGCTCCAGCATAAGCTGACACACAGACAACTTTGCATCGAGAAACTAGAACTGGAGGCTCGACAGCAAACTGAACTGTCCACGAAGATGGATCAAGAGTTTAAGGAAGAGATAGATAAACTGCGAGAGAACCTAGCTGCTGCCACCCAAGATTTGGAGCAAGCCAAAGCAAACTACGCTGATGCTACCAACAAGCTTGAAGATGCAGAACAGCTACTGGAAGAAGCAAAGGTTGAAGCAAGAGACCAAAAAGCCAAAAACAGAGCTCTTGAAACTCACCTAGATGAAGCGAGGCACGAAGCCAATCAACTAACACAGGAACTGGATTACTCAAAGAGGAGTCTGCCAGTGTCAAAGATGAACTTAAGTATGCCTACAAACTGCGACGTGAACCCGCCAAGGAAAGATATGCACTAGCCTCACCCTTGCCAAGCAGGACAGGATCCCCTGTACCCGAACTCGAACTCACACATAGTGAGAAAGATGAGGAACCAAGCCGAAGACGCTCACCAGCTCCTTCTGCAGGGCCTGACCTCACCCCAAAGCGACGAGAGCCTGTGCTAATCAGTCACAGACCAGCGCACAACATGGATCTCAAAGACCTCGATAAGCTGGCCAGGAACATTGGCAAGTTCACCCCAAGTGCGCCAGGTGGTCAGGAGATCCACGCCTATCTGCAAGACATTGATTTCCATCTGGAAATGAGACCCAATGTCTCAGACAAAGATAGACTTTACCTGCTTCGGGCGACATCCAGCCCTGAAGTGCGCAGCTTCCTAGACCGACAGCCAGCTCGCTCAAAGAATGACTACCTCCTACTCTAAGAAGCTCTCATCAAAGAATTTGCTGACCCCGAATTGGAAAGAGGACTGGTGGCTGCACTTGAGATGAAGCAAGGCTGTAACGAGCCTCCTCAAGCATACTACAGCCAGCTCAGACGAACCTATTTTGGAACTCGGAATGAACCCGAAATGGAAGAAGATCTGAACTTCAAGATTCTATTCCTGCGAAACCTCCATCCTGCTGTAAGCCACCATCTGGGAGTCCTTGCATGCCCACGAACAATGACTGTGCAACAGTTACGAAATTTGGCACATAAAGCCTATGGTAAACAGAAGATGGCTTCAGAAATGAGCTCCAAAACCACCACTATTCTGGCCGTTGAAACCCAAAGTCCAGAACTGGCACTAGAGGGTGCCCAACGTCCAGACAAAACCGAGCAGTCTGCTCAAGAGGGGAAGGCATCGGCACCCCGCAGACAACGGGACTCTCATGCTGACGCTAGACCTAGACAGAGGAACAGTCGCTATGATGGACCCTCTGCACGACAACGCTCTCTTGAACGTCACTGGGAGAGACCGTGGACTCAATCCACTTCATTCGGCAATCAAAGGAGAAAAAGCTCCTCACAATCCAACGGTGCCTCCAAGGGACGATGACAAAACCCTGCATCAATTAGCCCAAGGAGTCGACGAAAGCACTCACCCCGATTCTCCACTGACCGAACTCGATCTCAATCCCAACAAGAAGAAACTACCCCATCTGGTTTCAACCCTCAAGAAATGATGAGAATGATGATGAAATAATTCTTCCAATGCAAGGAGGACGACAGGAAGGAGGATAAACTGGATAAACTGGATTTAGCCTGACTAGCCGTCGAACAAAGCAGCAGCGACCATCAACAGGCCCCTGAGAATAGCACTGTACCCCCTCACTCTCAAAGAGCCATACCTGCAACTACCTCAAGTGAAACAGGAAACTGTTTGAACGCCCAGCTATAGAGTTAAGCACTAACTCCACAGGTACTGCAACAGATCACGGCAGCATCCCACAGACACCTGCTGATGAACTGCCAAAAATTCCTGAAAGTGCCATTCTGGTCGTCTGCCACTCCTCCGACGAACCTCAAGCCAGCCCTGAAATCCTACCTGTCTCATGCCAAACTCCTGTCCCTCAACTACTGGGTGACCTCATCGAAAGAGGTGTTGCAAGGAAATTCTATTTGTCTATCATCATCGAACGCCAAGTCCAAGTCGAAGCTCTTGTGGACACAGGAGCTGATATCACCCTAATGTCAGCAGAACTCCTCGAAGAAGTCCAAGAAAGAGCCAAGAGAACCAAAAGAACTCTCAGATTTCAAATGTGAGAACTGAACCTCCAAGCCTACTCCCACACTGGCCTACAGCTGAAACAGCTTGCCCCAGTACACCTGACAGTGGGACCAATGAGCCTCGTTCACCCAGTGTACGTGTCACCACTCAACACGTACCCCCTCCTCATAGGAAAAGATTTGCTGAACCGATTTGAACCTCTAATTAATTTCAAGCATATGAAGATATGGACTCAAGTCCGGGAGCCATTGCCCTTCCAGCCAGTTTGCTCCAAAGAGCCACAGTGTCAAGCTACAGGCACTGACCCCAAGTCACTGACTACTGGTGCAACCTCCAGCAGTAAGGATTAAGACCCTTTCCTCTGCTCACTGCAAGCTCCTGACTCAGACTTCAGCCCCATTCTAATCAAGACTGAAATAGACATTCAAGATACCTCGGTGTCCAATGCGGCCCTAGCACTGTGGGCAGAGAACTCAGCTGTCAGTCTAAAGCTTATCCAAGCCTTAAAACGAAGACACCAGACTCTGCCACATGTCTCAAAACACAGCCGCTTCCCCCTCAGTCCTTATTCGACAGCCATGGCCACGTCCAAGATGATCTGTGCTGTGGACATCCGATGGAACAACAGACTGCTGAGTCACCACTTCCTCGTTGTCCCTAACCTACCTCATGACATCTACATTGGAGCAGACATCCTAGTTCGGCTCAATGCCTGTGTGGACATTATCAACAATGTTGTGTGGGCCCCTCTGTTGAATCAACTGACCACTTCAGTCAATTTGAACACCCTTCGATCTGGTCAAACCATACCAGATGCATATGCCATGATCAATGAGAGAGAAGTCACAATCCCTGCATACAGCAAGAGTGTCAGCATTCGCCTCAACATGCGACCTGGCCACACTCTCAACAGTAAGCTAGCATTCTTCCAGCCATCCAGGACCTGTCTGAAACTGGGCCTGACTCTGGAAGCCACCCCTCTCATTGATGCATCATCACATGCTACGTACATACTGTTCAACAACTGCACTGCCAGAGATGTCACAGTCCCTAAAACCAGTCACTTAGGGTGGCTCATCAACCAGGCATTTCATGACTTCGACCTGATGGTACCTGTCATAGGCCCAATACCAGCCCACCCACTGTCTGACGAAGATGATGACACAGAGATGTTTACTCGACCACATGGAAACATCACCATAACTTCCATCCTGCCAGTGTCTAAGGAAAGTGTATGCCGATCCGAACTGACGGTCGACACCCACCTCACGGTCTATGCAGTCTCAACACAGCCTAAAACAGAAGCACCTAAGCCAATTGCCATCCAAACCCAAAGTCCCTCAAATGACTCGATTGAAGAACCCTATGCTGGGTTCGAGGCACAGCTCCAACAGATCCTTAGTGAGGCTGACGCCCTCCACAAAG
Source organism: Danio aesculapii (assembly GCF_903798145.1). Classification (NCBI taxonomy): domain Eukaryota; kingdom Metazoa; phylum Chordata; class Actinopteri; order Cypriniformes; family Danionidae; genus Danio; species Danio aesculapii. The sequence continues at coordinate 36,082,868 of NC_079447.1, read as the reverse complement.
AAGCAGATCGCCAAGGACTCAAAGAAGTTTTGTACAAGTACAAAGACTCCTTCGCCAAAGACTCCCTGGACTGTGGCCTAACCAACATCTACACCGTGCGCATACCAACTCACCCAAATGCGCCACCCACGTTTGTGAGACAATATAAAATCGCGATTGGTAGTACCTAGAATAGCAAAGTCGAGAAAAAGGAGGTCGAGCCTTCTCATTTACAGGTCCTAAACTCTGGAATAGCCTTCCTGATAACGTCCGAGGCTTAGACACACTCTCCCAATTCAAAACTAGATTTAAGACCTATCTGTTCAGTAAAGCATACACTTAGTGCACCACTTAGGGGGCTTCCACACAGGTTCTGCATCTTGTTGATATACACTGTGAACATCAGCTACGCTAATATTTTTCTTTATTCTCCATTTCCACCTGGGGATACTCTTCCCGAGGCCCTCAGACTATGCAGAGTCACTGATTCGATCCAAGACCAACGACGAGATGATCCCAAGGTTTCCATATCCTGGACCAGGCCGAATCCTGAGCAGCTACTGTGATGGTCATGGAAGAGTGGAGAACATGAGACTGATTCCTGTGACGCTCCAGAGACAGACGAGTCTTCGCTGAGGCCAGCTTCCAGCCTCCGCCACTGAGACTGCAGCTCTGCACAAGACGTTTGGCCAGCGGAGAAATTAAAATGATCATGCCCAACTGAGCCTGGTTTCTCTCAAGGTTTTTTTTTTCTTCACTTCCGCCATTAGTGAAGTTTTTTTTTCCCTCTCCGCTGTCGCCACTGGCTTGCATGGTTCGGGATCTGTAGAGCTGCGCATCATTGGATTTGCCCTTCAACATTGGACTCTCAGTAGTGATTATTAAACCACACTGAACTGAGCTAAACTGAACTGAACTTAAACACTCCAAACTGAACTACACTGTTCCTATTTACTGTGACCTTTTATGTGAAGCTGCTGTGACACAATCTACATTGTATAAGCGCTATACAAATAAAGGTGAATTGAATTGAATTGAATTGAATTGCCTCATACAAGCCAGAGCAAGAAATTATCGACTCCATGTTGACCAAGGGGGTCATCCGCCCTGTAACAGCACGTACTCTGCTCCAATATGGCCAGAACTAAAACCCAATGGGAAATGGCGACCTACTATCGACTACCGCAAGTTGAACCAGCAGGTGCCCCTGTCACGGAAATCCCCCAAAATCAAAGGCTCGACAATTCTCTTAACACTAGATGTCGCCTTCGGGTTCTGGACAATTCCAGTCCACCCTGATGACCAACACAAACTGGCATTCACCTACGGCAATCAGCAATACACCTTTACACGGTGCCCTTTCAGCTATGCTAATTCACCAGCAGAATTCAACATCTTCCTGAACAAAGCATGCCCTGATGCCAGAGCCAGAGGTAATCTTGTCTATGTCGATGATGTGATCCTGAAAAGCTCAAAGGTAGATGATCACCTCAAGGAAATCGATCACGTCCTTAACCAGCTGACTATCGCAGGAGCAAAGATTGCCCTCAACAAGGGACAATGTTGTAAAACCAAAGTGAATTACATTGGCCTGCTCGTGGGACGAAATGGCATTGAACCGCAGTCTAGCCGTACCCAGGCAATCCAAAGCATCAAAACACCCACCAACGTGTCTGAGCTAAGAAGCTTTCTGGGAGAGTGCAATTACTCAAGACAGTTCATCGAAGGCTACGCTGACCTTGCATGACCACTAACCTCCCTCCTGAAAAAGGATGAACCTTTTGCATGGGCAGAAGCCCAAGACAAAGCTATGAGCGCACTCAAACAAAGCCTGTGCTCTGCTCCATGCCGAGCCTACCCAGACCCAAGCAAGGAGTTCTACCTGGATGCAGGTTTCGCCAAGCATTGCCTCAGCGCAGAGCTGTACCAGCTCCATGACAAAGACAAGCGAGTGGTCGCCTATGCCAGCAAAACCCTGCTTCCACCAGAATGCAAGTACTCAGATTGTGAAAAGTCTTTTCTGTGCACTGTGTGGGCCATCCAGCGCTTCTCCAACTACATTGGAGCGCAAAAGGTGATCATAGAGACATGCCACCAGCCAGTGACCTTCCTCAACAGCCAGCGAATCAGAGATGGCGTGGTCACCATTGCACGCATAGCTACCTGGCTAATGGCACTTCAAGGATGGTACGTTGAGGCAAGATATGCTCAAACCACAAATCGTCCCTAGGAAATGGGCTAGCAACCTGCCAGAATTGCTCGACTGACACGCCGTGCACCTCAGCAGAGCCCAAAGATCCGGTACCCCCACAACTGATGAATCACAGATACTTTGAGGAGAACGTATGTGAAGGAATGACTAATGCATATGTGGATGGCTGCTCATACAATCACCAGGGCAACTTGAAAGCTGGAGCGGGCGTGGTCTGGCTCGATGATGACCCCTGCCCACCATAACAATTCAAAACTCGGCCCTCACTCATCACAGTATGCAGAAATTGCAGCTGTTCTCATCACCTTGCAACTAGCTGCATCTCACAACGTCAGAGAGCTCCTAAATCTGCACCGATTCAAACTACGCTCGGCTGAGCTTCACATGCCATCTAGTGGGATGGAAACAAAATGGCTTTAAGACAGGTAACAACAAACCTGTCAAGCATCAAGAACTCTTCCAGTCATGCGACTCTATTGTTACCAACACGACATGCTCGTCTATTGGAAAAAGGTCCGTGGACATTCACGCCAACCAGGGCAAGATAAAGACTTCAATGACCAAACAGACGCCCTTGCCAAAGGCAGGCGCATTACATGGAAAGCCTTGGACATTTAAACCCCACCCACCCAACCCAAATGTGGCAGCCATTACCTGCCGACAGCACACCACGACTGTGCAAAACCCCGCCTCCTCCCAACTGGCTCTCTCACCACAGTTTGCTGCCACTGATCTTGTCACCCTTCAAGCTTCGGATCAAGTTCTGCAAACTATGGTCGCTCACATCTCCGACCCTACGGCTAATCCACTCTCAGCCTCTGACCTGGCCAAGTCCTCGGAACTTCGCCCTCTCAATTCTATCAAGCACCTGCTGCATCTCGCAGAAGGCATACTCACATATGTCCCCGAGGTACTCACTCAACCACGACTCATCATACCTCGTGGCCAGAGGGGGATGATGCTGATTTACGCCCACAATGCACCATGCGCTGGACATCATGGCGCCAAAGCCACCTACGAAATGCTCTAACAGGTAGCATATTGCCTGGCATGCAACCGGATGTAGTGGAGTATGTAAAAGGATGCCTAGTGTGTTGCCAATTCCGACCAGCAAACCCAAACTACCGAGCACCGCTGCAAAGGAAAGGAATGACCTTCCCATGGTCAGACCTCCAAATCGATTGGGTAGGACCCTCTGCACGTTTGGCGCGGTGGCAACAAATACTTCCTGACAGTTGTCTGTGAATTCACAAAATGGGTCAAATGTCTCCCAGCTCCCAACGAAACAGCAGAAACTACAGCATGTCTGTAATGAACCACATCTTCTCAAGATTCGGCCTGCCCTTTTGGAATCAACTCTGACCGAGGAACCCACTTTACAGCCGAAGTCATGCAGGAAGTGTGGAAACTTCTGGGAATCCAAGCCAAGCTTCATATAAGCCACCACCCAATCTCCTCTGGTCAAGTGGAACGAACCAACAGGACAGTGGTCAGCATGTTGAAAAGGTATGTGTCTGCCAATCAAAAGGACTGGGACATCAAGCTCCCTCTTGTACTGATGGCAATAAGGGCCACCCCTCATCGCTCTACTGGGATACCCCCATTTGAGATGATGACAGGACGGCAGATGACACTCCCGTTACATCTGCTGTACCAACCAGGTGACATGAATCTCGTCACCGCCTATACCACTCACCAGTACCTTGAAGAGCTGCATCAGCACCTAAGGTCAACTTTCGCCTTTGCATAGCAACAACTTCAAAGGTGTGCAAAAGGACGCAGGGCCCTACTACAACAAAAAGGCCTCATACCAGGAATTCAATGTCAGAGACAAGGTGTGGTACTACAGCTTCGCCCTACCACGACAGAACACTCCTCACCATCTGTCCAGAAGTTCCTGCCTCACTGGACTGGACCTCATGAGATCGTTGACAAATTCTCACATGTGGCCTACCGAATCAAAATCAGGTCAGGGCGCAGTGACCCTGTTCTTCGATGGGTTCATGGAAACCAGATCAGAGGCACTGGGGCCCAGCCAACAGAAATGGGGGAGGGACCAAGCCACTGACACTGACCAACTGTCCTACCCTCTACCACTACACTAACATAACCCCAGACAATCTAGGGAACACCTAGTTAACTGTGCTAAACACAACATTAATGCTCTTTCCTCCACAGTCCTGCTAGAAAACCCCTAGTCGAGAGGAGCCACTCCAGATTTGTGACACTGATTTTTATTTTTTTAACCTACCTGAGTTCCCTTTATGGTCTCTCGTCTCTTTATTTTCTTCTCTTTTTTCCTTGTTTAATTTGCTCTTCTAGTCCCATCCTGGTGGACTCACATAGAATCATACGGCTAAGCATAAGGCCTAAATTTAGGATTGACTCCAGTCACCAAATTGTTGTAATTGTTCTTGAAATTTTTTGTTTGCCACTCAGGGCGACATGATTTCCAAATCTAATATGTTCCTTTGATTCTATTGCCAGGAAGATGATTGGCTTCGCCGTTCTGATCTTTTGGTAATCGGGGTCACACCAGCCAGAAGTCGCGTTGCCGGGACCAGCATCGGGGATAGTACTCCACGAACAACCGGGGTTACTGATAAACTGTAAAACGCACACCCAAAGGTGTACGTCCGACTTAATCCCCGCGAAGTTGTCAGAGCTCACTACACTCCCCACAGCCTCCCAAACCACCTGGGCCGGTAGTCGTTGGACCCAGGAAATTCTTGCTCATGCCCAAGCAGATGTTACACACATGCTGCACCAATTGCAGAAAATGACGCTAACCCAAGCTGAACTTAGCAGGTACCACCAGCGTCCCCAAACGATTTTTGGGCGCCTTGCTGGGGGCTGCCGCAGCTGTAGGAACTCTGTTCAAACATTGGCATGAGTAACGCTAATGCCGTAAATTTGGCCACAGTAAGGCGGCATGTGGGTGAAATTCAGGCTGAAATGCCTGAAATTCGCCAACAGCTCGCAGTCCAGAGCCGTGCCTTACAAACCTTTGGAAAATCACTAAACGGAACTATTACAGTCCTTAACACGCATAGCACTCTCTTAAACCAAACAATCAAATCTAATAACAAGCTATTCTCGGTTATTTCAAAGCGATTTAGCTCAAAACGCAGCTGTTAACCACTCTCATGGCTGACATGCTACGAGAAGTGAGCTAGCTCCTCAGTCGATAATCTGGCTATGGGTAGAATTCCACATTACCAGATACCCCTAAGTCTAGTTCAAAACGTCCTGACCTCTGCCACTACGGGCCCCCACTAGCCCGATCCAAGCTCACCTTGCTTTCTCTCTGGGCAGTGCTATCCCTATACGTGGATCCAGAAGCAGGTGACCTAGCCTTTTTACTTAGTCTACCAATAATTGACACCGCCAACATTTATCGTCTCAAAGATGCCGTAAACGTTGGATTTTGGCAAGGACTATGCACCGTCAGTCGTTTTTTACCTTCCCGATCAAACTTTGTGGATCACTGTCTCTAAGGGCTCGATCCTTCATATTGACGATTTGGCCCTTGTACCATCTTCCTGAGGACGAGTATCAAACCGAACTGGAAATCTCACCCTTTTTCAAGCAACATTCCTTTACCCTTGATCCTGAATTGGAACAAAGGACCAAGGAGGTAGGAACACAATTAATCGATTTGACCCAGTCGACGACGCATTGGAGGCCATTGCACGCCTTCCCTGGCTCTCCAATCATTCGGTCTTGGTCGGCTGCCAATACGGCTCTGTGCGTTCTACAATTGTTGGCTACGTTGTCACTTTGGCGCTCGCCTATCTCCTCCACAAGAGAGTGGCCACCATCCAAGATGCATGTAACAAATGCATACCCGGCAATCGACGCTTTTCCGACGCGAAGAGGACAGAGAACCTGAGAATTCGTTAACCTTAATCGAGCTGGCTTCGGCATCGCCTGCCATCCTCACCGTTTACGATTGGCCAAATAAATTGATTGTCGCAACCTTATTAAGGTTCCCCTCAACTATCAAGTGTTTCTAACCCGATTATGCCAATTTGTCTAATACCTTCACCAGAATTCAGTCTGTGATGGAAATGTTGTTTGTGCCTTGTGTGGGCTGTTCTTTCCTTTGACTGCCTCTTCTTCCAGTGTCTGCCGATGGTCGCTTCAGCGACATCACCATCCAAATGAGGGACTGTAGGAACTGTAGGAACCATATTCTAAGCGGATTTAAAACCAGCAGTCATGAAAGCCTCATTGCGCCCCCTTCGTTCTCCTTCTTAATAAGTATTGCCAGAGCTTAATTCCAATACACACTCTCTTTCCACCTTTATAAAACAAAGGACGGGTTGTAACCATGGGTTAATAAGTACATGGCCTATCGGGAAAATCCCAGGCCATTTGGCCCCTCACATGACTATGCTAATTAAATTGCACCCAAAAGAAGAAAGGACACATGTGTGGTCTCTTCGGGTGCGTGATCCTCCCCCTCCCCTCTTGCTGTAAAAAAGGAGATAACACTCGTATTGTTCGGTACAAAAAGCCAGCACGATTTTTGGACATTTCACGTTTAAAGTGTGTTTGCTCTAATGTTTTATTGCTATATTTGTGTATGTTTACTACGATGTAAGCAAGTATATTCACTATGGGGTGCATGTAATGAAACGTGCGTAGCATGTGTAACGCATGTAATTAACTGTATTTGATAAAGGCTGTTGATGTTTGATGTCCAAACTAAAGCTATAAGGCTTAAGAGAACCTTGGTTTAAATGATAAAGCTGTATCGGCAAATAGTAGTTAATTACAGAGCTTTATTGAGTTTTGATAACAGTAAAGTGAAGTTTTATGCCATGGGTCTCCCCCTCCCTCTCAGGGACAACAAGGAAAAGAGGGAGGTAGACTCTCGAAGTAGCTGTGCCATTGGACAGTCACAGAGTGGGCTGGTCTCAACTCTAGCCACTATAAAACTTTAACGAGGGTGAAAGCTTAACGGCTTTCGTTTGGCTTCAAAAGAGGGTTTCTATGCACAAACTTTGCGTTGCACGCTTCCCGTCTTTACAACATGCCTGCCATGCCATGCCTTGCTCTTGGAAGAACTACCCATGTAAAGCCTGCGTCTGTCCGCCGTTACATCACTACGGCAACGAGAACCCGTTCACAGGAGCTCAGCTGCTTCTGTGTACGTTCGCGACTCGCATGAACTCAGTCTGACCCTGTTCTGCTCGTATAACCGATTTCCCGTGAACACTTGGACGCAGCCCCATCCAGCAGTAGGGTCAGTCATTCAACTTCTCTGAACTCTTACTTCCTAAGTCTCGTAATTCTGCCGGAGCAGTCACTGGAGGAATTCCCATTCAACAAACTTCCCGCGTGCTGACGTCAAATCTCCGTCACCGGGACATGGAGTCCCACGCTCCAGAAGACAAAGGAAAACCCTCTCCAACAAAGGACATCCCCGCCACATCAACGCGCTGCAACCAATCGGCTTCGCCGGGGTTTCCCTCAACCAGCTGACGAGTGTGACTGGTCATCAAAACGCAAGTAACACAAACAACTTTCACTCTTTGCTGAAGCTGGTGTTAAATTTAAGCAGTAATCCTTAGTCAGATTCTCTGCTTGGTGGTTTTCTCAGATTGCAATGCTAAGAACTTAGCAAGTGCGAGATGTTTGGGACTCTTTGTTGTTCAACCTCAGTCATTCACCCATTCCAGAACTGTGTGTGTGTGTGTATCTGTATGTTTGTCTTTTAGAGTAGTGTACTGTGTGTTTAGCTTAATAAACTTGTGTTTCATTTTAAGATTCTTGTCAGAGTTGTATGTGTTTCTAAGTTACTGCCTCAGCTATATGGTCTTGCTACCTCGCTTGTATAAATACTGAAATCCTGTTTTATATTATTATTGGCCACGTAAAATATAACATAGATTTACTAGAGCTAAAATCACGCTGCTTACTTCTATTAGGGTGGACCAATAGATGACGTAAGTGTACGTGTTAACCTGTTTCTGACTGTGAGTCAGTCATTTAAATCTTCTGATTCAAATCTCCCTGAGAATTAATTTGAATTAATTCGAATTTATGAGCTAATTCTTAGAGTACCGGACATATTAGATGGTCCAGGCACTACACCTGGCAAGACCGGTCTTCACAAGAACGCAAGTCCGTTCTCTGCGTTCTTGGAATTGAGAAACAGCCTATACCTAGATAGAGCTTGATTAATTGGTTCAGGTGTGTTTAGTTGTGGTTAAAGCAAAAATCTGCAGGACCCCGGCCCTCCAGGACTGATTTTTGGCTTCCCTGATCTAAAGCAATTTGCAGTGAATAAGGGTTTAAGCAACTCATCGTAAAGAGACGGTACTTGCATCAGACGCTAATATTGCTGGAGTAGGTAGGGACTCATAAAAAAAACTTTGTTTGTTTTTGCTCATGTAAATGAGGTGTTTTAGATGCCTTTTGAACGTTGTTGCCAAGAATTTAGCAGTTTGTAGGGTCCTGGGGAAATCATTCCACCAACAAGGAACAGTAAACCAAAAGGTTCTGGAAAGGTATATAGAGCCTATTTGTGATGGTGCCACAGGTCGACACTCACTTTCTGATCCAAGGCTTCTGGTCGGATGTAGATTTGTAGAAAAAAGTTGATGAGAGTGCAGAGCTTGTGAGCAAGCATCAGAGCACCTGTGCCATAGTATATTTACCAGCCCAACTAAAAAGTCTTGAGATTGACAGCAAAACAAAAGCAAATATTTAGCTCCTTAAAGGTATTTCAAAAACTGAATGAAAAATAGATAAGTAGCTAAAGTGGCTGATCAGCAAACTAATCTCAATCTTCAACTAGAAAGAAAAAGCTGGTTTGCTAAGTTGTCTATTCTTCTCTCCTGTAACTATTCAGTTAGAAAGGTTTAATAGTAAATTGTATTCTACTTTGCCTTGTGGCAGTCAGCCCTGAGCACCAAAGTGGCTTTATTTCTGGCTGTTTCCAGTTCACATTGAGAGCGATCCAACAGATGTGTCACATGAATTATTCACATCTAGACAAAAAATATATATTTGGTTGTCCTGTTAAGCCAGGTGATAAAAGATTTTTAAAGATTTTAAGTTTTTAGACCAAAAATGCTTTTTGTGAAAGTATTTAATTATTCATTCATTCACTTTCTTTTTGGCTTAGTCCCTTTTACTAATCAGGGGTCGCCACAGCGGAATGAACCGCCAGTAATTAAATATGAAATTCTTAATATTTTGAGGCCAGGAAAATATAAACTACAAAATACTCCAAAATATTTAAGTGCACCATTTAAACACATTTAAATAAAATCCTGCTCATGTCGAATAGCATCTGATCATATGTGATATTTTAATGCTAAACTATGACACAAAAGTGATACAGTTGTTTAGAAATTCAGCTCTCAAGGTTTTTTCACAGTGTCTTTTAAAATCCTCGCTTCTGTGAACCGTTTGACGTGCATTTCCCCTCAGTGTTGGCTTATTTGTGAAGTAGTCATTCTCCACAGAGAGCAGAGGATGATTTTGTGTGTGTGTGTGTGTGTGTGTGTGTGTGTGTGTGTGTGTGTGTGTGTGCATGTGTGTGTGTGTGTGTGTGTGTGTGTGTGTGTGTGTGTGTGTGTGTGTGTGTGTGTGTGTGTCTAAAATATCTTATCCGAGCAGAATAGAGGTGTTAGATGATTTGAATATTGTCAGAAGAGGAGTGTGAATTTAGATGTAGCCCTATTCCAGAGGTTTCACCCTCTATGGGTGTATGTGACAGTGACTAAATGAGTGTTTGTTTGCGTGTGTGTTGGTATATGCTACCAAATTAATTTGCAGACAACACCACATCACAGAGACCAAATTAATTTGCATACAACACCGCATCGCATTAGTTTTCAGCAAATGTTTTTCCAAGTAAAGACGATGACAGACATAGAGAAATTTTATATTCATCAATACTGTCAGACATCAAAGACCTGATTGTCAAAGACGAGGGGTAACTTTCCTGTTTCCTGTCCATTTTGGCAAAACACCTCTTTTCTTTCTTCATCATGACATAGATGTTGTGCATTTTAAGGCTTATTTATAGTGGTATTTGTAAAAAAAAAAAAAAAAACTGTAATGTACACTGTTAGGATTTGTTAAGTTCACAGTATTTTACCGTAAACATGAACTGTATTTTACTGTAGGACATTTATGCAGTATGTTACCGTATTTTAAAGAAATATTGTGAACATTTCTGTATATTTTACAGTGAAGATATACAAAACTGCAAATACATATACAGCAAGATAAATGATGCAGTATTTACAGTAACTTACTGGTGAACTCCTGCCAGTAAGTTAATGAAGATTCTACAGGGAATTGTTAACAGTGTTGAATGCGAGTGAGGCGGAGCCGAGAGCTGTCAGTGTGTAGGAGGGCGGCCGGCGCGAGTGAGATAATTCATTCATTTCATTTTATGTTTCGGCTTAGTCTCTTTATTAATCAAGGGTCGCCACCGCAGAATGAACCACCAACTTATCCAGCATGTGTTAATACGCAGCGCTGTTAGGGTTGACAGTGCATGTCAAAGCACAAACCAAGCATTAAAGCAAAGGAATTGTCTGTAGACCTCCAAGACAGGATGTCAAGGCACAAGGCTGGGGAAGTTTACAGAAGAATTTCTGCTGCTCTGAAAGACCCAAATGAGCACAATGGCCTCCATCATTTGTAAGTGGAAGATGTTTGAAGCCACCAGGACTCTTGGATTTTTAATTAGTTTTATATGTTTAACATGCCTTCTTTATTGTCATGTGTTCTTTTACTGGTTTTCTCTTATTGTAAAGCACTTTGTGACTCAGGTCTTGGAAAGGTGCTATATAAATAAACCTTTACTTACTTACTTACATGTTATTTTTCAGGTTTTTTTATTTTTAATAAATTTGCAACAATTTCAAAAACAGTTTTTTTACATTGTCATTATGGGGTATTGTGTGTAGAATTTTGACATAAATAAATGAATTTAACAAAAAATATGGAAAAAGTGAAGCGCTATGAATACTTTCCGGATAAACTGTAAATACAGTCATCAGTATAGGCCTGCATTATTGGTTGTTTTTAAACCATCAAAAATTAGCAGGAAATCCAATAATGCACAAAGAGCCAGAGAAACACAAGTGCAATGCTTTTGTAAGATCAAAATTTATCAGTTTTTTTCAATGAAATAATGTTGCATAGGCTTTAGATATTTGTGCTTTGTAAAATACACATTGTTGTCTATGGAGATGGCAGTAATAATCATTTTACACACATTCTGTCAAGTGTGTTATATCCTATAGCTCTAATCTCTCCCCTGCAGTACATAAGGGCTGCATTGTGCCATGTCATAAACCAGACCCATCATCACCATGGAAAATAATAGTGATGCAATCTAAGCAATGTTTACATTAGAAAACTCAGGCAGAGGGGTCAGCTGAGGTATTAAAAACTCATGTGTGCTATGCTTAAACTAACTCAAAGACTATAAAATACACAAGACATGTCACTCATGTAGTTTTGAATGCGGAAAAGTGTAACTGTCAATATGGTGAACGAAGTACTGCAACTAGTACAGGAGGAGCCAATCACCGATTGCTATAGACTGATGTTTCTCCAGGGAGAAGCTTTGACATGCACTCTTCGTCAGCTGAGAAAGTTTAACCTCCCAAAGGAGCTGCTGAAACAGTTCTACACCTCCATCATTGAATCAGTCATCTGCACATCAATAACTGTCTGGTTTAGCTCAGCTACTAAATACGATCTCCAAAGACTACATCGAATAGTTCGGACTGCTGAGCGAATCACTGGTACAACCCTTCCTACTCCCAAAGAACTGTACTTATCCAGAGCAAGCAGAAGGGCTGCCAAAATCACTCTGGACCCCTCACACCCAGCACACTGCCTCTTTGAAATTTTACCTTCTGGTCGATGCTACAGAGCACTGCGCACCAGAACAGCCCGACACAGAAACAGTTTCTTCTCTCAGGCAATCCATCTCATGAACACTTGATGATAATAATTGTGGAACCAACATCACTACTTGCTATAAACTTTTTATACACATATACACTTGTTTAACAACACACTTTACATGCAAATTTGCATATAACAGCTGCTCATATAACATTGTATATAGTAATATAGCTGTACATACACTTGTCAATTTGTATATTTGCATTCACTACTTACTTGTATTTTTTTTTAAATATATTTATTATCTATTTTTTGTCCTGTCTCTGTAATGCTGTTGCACTGTAGAAGCTCTGTCACGAAAACAAATTCTTCGTATGTGTGAACATACCTGGCAATAAAGCTCTTTCTGATTCTGACTAAGACAGTTTTTGTGGTTAAACACACTGGAATCTCAGTGAATACTTGCTTTACAGACATAGGACATATATCCACATAAAGCTTGAAATCTGTACTTTTAAAATGAACCAGGTACACTTGAAAACAAAAGTTTTTTTGGTTTTGTAATTTAAATAAACACGAGGTACAGTTCATTCTTTCAAACGTGTCACATAACGGCAACGACTCAAACGCATACAAACTTCTAAACAAAGAGTCGCTGTTATTTCTAAAAGAGATTTGCCATCAAGACCAACTTGTGAATTACTTCAGAAGAGCAGCGTGATCAGACAATCATTATCCAGAGGATGATAATATGCAGAATAGCCATAAATGAGGTTGGTGTCATGATCTCGTTCCTTTCAAATGTGCACATTAGCTTGAGCAACCTGAAAGAAAAAAAAATGATTTTGTTTGATTCAAACGTTTAGAAATGAAACTTATGAGACAGCTGTTCTAATTTTATTGGCAATTCCAAATATTAAATGTAATCGTAAGCATGGCAAAAAGTTTTTGGAGAATTTGATATTTCCTCATTCAGACATAATGCCCGAGCATACTGCCCGAGAGGCGTTTCAAAGATGGCCGCCGAGTGAAATTACTTGCCTTAAAGGCTCTTTGACCAACTATAGCTGAACATGGTCAACTTCCCTTCCCTTTACTAGGACTATAATTACCATGAGATACTATACAACTCTTTAACATTGGAAATAACTTTGAATGCAGTAATTTCATGATACCCCTCTCTCTTTAAATGTTCAATATATTTAAACACTTTCTTTCTAGTTTTTTTTAAAGTAACAATTAGCAAGAGAGTCAACCTGTACTCACATCATCAGTTTCACACATCCTGTGTTTATTTCAGTACCCATATTAACAGGTTAAGATATTCACACAACACATGCGAGCAGCAGATAAGCTCCAGTTTATGAAACATGTTGAAAATGCAATGCAATTATAATAAAATTTATCAATACACTTTTTTTTTGGAAATAAAGGCTCTCATATAGCAATCAGAAATACTGGAGTGAACTACTCAGATGTTCTTTAAACACATACACAAACACCCACATGCACACACATGCACATCAGTCGAGGTTTGTTCAAGTTCAGCATGAACTGACAGGCACCCAAATAGAATTTATATTCACTAAATCTGACTGTAAGATTTAAGCCATTTATAGCTTCACTGGGATTTGGCTTCTATGTAAATTAATTAAAACTGAATGTGAAATTGCTTTCCTCTCCTCATGTAAATGAGATATTTAAGGATCAACTTCGTAATAATTTTCAATAGCTTATTACTGTTAAGCATATTATATTTTTTCTGTCTCTAAAATAAAAATGCAATGGAATAACCTAGAAATCCTAGGAAATAACAGTGCTATATTCTTATTCTTATCTATTTACACTCACAGGCCACTTTATTAGGTACACCTTTATTAGGAACACCGGGGACCCTCTTTAGCCTTCAGAACTGTCTTAATACTTTATGGCATAGATTCAACAAGGTACTGGAAATATTCCTCAGAGATTTTGGTCCACATTGATATGAAAGCATTACGCAGTTGCTGCAGATTTATCGGCTGCACATCAATGATGTGAATCTCCTGTTCCACCACATCCCAAAGGTGCTCTATTAGATTGAGCTCTGGTGACTGTGGAGGCCATTTGAGTAACAGTGAACTCATTGTCATGTTAAAGAAACCAGTCTGAGATGGTTTGCGCTGTACGTTATCTTGCTGGAAGTCATATAGGGACATGGTCAGCAACAATAATCAGGTAGGCTGTGGCATACGCTTATTTCACGCTGCCGCCATTTTAAAGAACCAAAGCAAGGCTGCGGTGGGAAGAAACCCGGAAGTATAGAACCAGCACTGTAAACATTGCAGTAACATGCTGTGGACTACAAACCTCCAGTTGTTGCCGAAATTTCAAAATGCAGAAATGGTTTAAACATAACTTTAATATCATTCAGTAAGTTCAATTCAATTCAATTCAATTCACCTTTATTTGTATAGCGCTTATACAATGTAGATTGTGTCCAAGCAGCTTCACATAAAGGGTCATAGTAAATAGGAACAGTGTAATTCAGTTTGTAGTGTTTAAGTTCAGTTCAGTTTAGCTCAGTTCAGTGTGGTTTAATAATCACTACTGAGAGTCCAAATACTGAAGAGCAAATCCAACGATGCGCAGCTCTATAGATCCCGAACCATGCAAGCTAGTGGCGACAGAGGAGAGGGAAAAAAAACTTCACTAAATGGCGAAAGTGAAGAAAAAAACCTTGAGAGAAACCAGGCTCTGAGGGCCTCGGTAAGAGTATCCCTAGGTGGAAATGGAGAATAAAGAAAATAATTAGCGTAGCTGCTGTTCATAATGTATATAAACAAGATACAGAACCTGTGTGGAAGCCCGCTAAGTGGTGCACTGAGTGTATGCTTTACTAAACAGATAGGTCTTTAATCTAGTTTTGAATTGGGAGAGTGTGTCTGAGCCTCGGACGTTATCAGGAAGGCTATTCCAGAGTTTAGGAGCTATAAATGAGAAGGCTCGACCTCCTTTACTCAACTTTGCTATTCTAGGTACTACCAGAAGCTCTAAGTTTTGAGATCTTAAAGAGCGAGTTGGATTGTAGCGAGACAGAAGATTGGTTAGATAAACAGGAGCTAGATTATTTAAAGCTTTATATGTAAGAAGCAATATTTTAAAGAGCCCATATTATACATGAAATAGGGTCATATTTAGGTTTTAAGGGTCTCCAACAACAGTTTAATATGCATGCAAGGTCAAAAAACACTTTCATGGTCTTATAATCTGCATTTATTTTTACCTAATTATCCCAGTGACCCATATGATTCGTTCAGCAATTCATTTGTACCCAAACCCGTCCTCAGCGCGAAGCTAATCTGCGCTGATTGGACCGATGACAGCCTGTTGTGATTGGTCGAAACTGACAGCCTTCAGGCGAAACAGAGTGAAATGCCCAGCAGCTAATCAACAATATAAAAGTATTCACAGTGCATACATGCTTCATAGTTAAAGGTGTGGATTTTGGCTGCCAGTGGGTGAATGTAAATACAGACGATGGACTTAAAAAAACAGACGACAAACTATTTTATTGAGCAAAAACTCCAAGAACTGGCGAGAAGCCCATCACCTGCTCTTTCCACACAGACACACACACACACACCTCCTCCTCCTCCTTAGAAGACACAACACCAATAGAGAGGGAGACGTCCGCGACACCTCCCTCACCACCCGCGCCTCGGTTATATCTGCGACACCCCCCGGTCCTCACGTTGCTAACGGGTCACTTTCGTTTCACTTTCGGGTTGAGGGCGGCGTGATCATCCTTAACCTAGAGCGGCAGTTCAGCTTGCTGAACGGCCCTGCACAACACACACACCCACCCACACACTCACGCTCGCCTAGACTAGAGCGCCAGTTCAGCTTGCTGGGTGCAATTTAGACAGCTCCCTCAAACCTGAGCTGAAATATTTTGAAACTTGACCGTTGGTGTGTGTAGGAATAGCTGACGATCCGTAAACAAAGCGGCATGCGTCGCGTTTTCAACGTGGTTTTACACGCGATATGAGAAAAAAAGAGTAACCTGATACAGTACACACAGTTACAAGTAACAAAACACAACTAAATGCATAATTGCAAGCTAGAGTAAACGAAGCAACAGTTTTAATCGCACGTACTTACACTTGTGAAATGGGGGAAGAAACTGACATGATGCACTGATCCATGTTCTGACAGTTTACTGATACTTCCTTTTATAAAACCGATGAAGTCCTTTTTAAGCATGTAATTTCCAGAAGCACTCGAACTGCTCAAGGCTAGACTATATTGCTGAGCTTTCATCTTTGGGTGACTGTCAATAGATCCATCTGCACAGCGTGACTTCATTCGACGGTGTCTGTGTGTGGTCTCGTGTGTGTGTGTGGTGTGGGGCTTTTTTTCTGTGTTAGTGGGCGGGGCCGCAGGTTTCAAATGTCCGGGTTTGCGCGCAACTACTTGTGCTTCGTAGCCGCGTCATCACGAAACACCTAATGACTCGTTATCAAGACGACTCGTTTGAAGCACTATGAGTCCTCTTTTATAGATGAATCAATAGTTTTAAACACTGTACACTTTCAGATTTAAGCCTTAGCTGGATATTTCATTTCACTTGAATGCTTCACATGACATAAATGCTTTTATCAAAAACTACTCAACCTGTAAGAACGACAATTCTTACCATTATTTACCCATCATTATTAATGTTATTATTATTATTCCTTTTTACCTCTTTTCATCTCTGTTCATGAATAGTCCATTAGTCTCAGAGCTCAATAACAGTTTGTCATTATTCCAAATAATTTAATCCAGTTTAATGAAGTTCTGGAAACCCATTTATGTGAGTTTAATTTAGATGTCAAATTTACTTTGTATTTTTTTATTGATTGATTTTAATCATAATTGTTCTCCTTATACTTTATCATACTCTATTGAGTATTATTGTCACTCAACATTGCTGTCTGGAAATTTTTAATTCAGTAGCAGCTACATGATGGAGGGCTTCTCTTTCAATAACAATTACTGATAAATGTTAATTATAAACACTTTGATAAATAATAACGCATAGGGGTGACCACTCTTGTTCCTTTTACTAATTTGGAATTTAATTTTTTTTTTACTTAATTCAAAATTTTGAATTTTAAATTTTAAGTTGTCTTTAAATCTATTATTTTATTTATTCCAGGTATATATTGGAACCCGTAGTGAATATCTCTTTTGGCTTTAGTCAAATTTACCCAATTGATTTAAATAACTACAGCTTTGAGTTCCTATGGTTTCCCAAGAGCCAGCTCAAGGACACCGTTTCCTTTCCTTTCTGGGTTCCAGGTTGATGCAATTGGACAGAATAGTCTGTTGCACCCATTGAGTTTATAAGGGCAGTATCCTTCGGTTAGCTAAACCCAAATTAACTTACAAGCTTGTCATTACTTTGGCTAACTAGCTAACATGATAACACAATAAACAACAATTTGGAATTATCTATTTGACAGCGCCACCACTTGGTCAATCTTAGTTCGTCAACAGAGAAAACGTTTTGGCTTCTCTTTCTCTACTATCTTCTTTCGACTTGACTGCTGCTGCATATTTGGGGTATTTGCACCTGTGAGAATCATAGATCAGAGATTTTAGGAACATCTGACAAATTTTGGGAAACTTGAACACTGCATTGCTGAAGTTGAACTTGCCTGATTCTCCACCCTCATTCCCTCCTCATTGTGGAATCCTACCCATCAGAGCTAAAAGCAAGTCGTCAAGAAGATAAGCATCGTCCGTCGCTATTTTTAACACTCATTCAGGGACAATTCATTTGGTGTGGTGTCAGTTTCTCCTGTTTCATAGGAAATTTTAATAACAGCCGCAGTCCTGGTGATTAGAGACCCCTAAAATTCAAAAGTTAGCTTAGGAGCATCTTTGTTTTAGATTGAGGGAAGCTAAATCATTGCTCTCTTTCTAGAAAAGTGCAAACACCGATCTTAACCCTATTCTTTACACTTCTTATCACTTTGTATTTCTCTGTTCCTTAGCTGTGCCAACTGTACGTGTTTACTGATTCTCCCCACAGAGTTTACCAGTTAGACGCACATTCCAGCAGAGGACCGCAGCCCAGAGAACGACATTCACCTAGAACACTCACACTAGAACATTGGTACAACATTTCACTTCTCACACTTAATGTTACACACTGACATTGTTGTTCCTTTTGTTCTGCTGTTTTTTCGTTTTCTCTTCGTATTCTCGTCTTATTTCAAGGTCAGTGTCAGATTGGTTCTAAGTCTCCCCCACTGCAACAAACATGGCCCGTACTAAGACCCTGCTGGCCACTGGAAGGACTTGGCCTGAGTGTGGTAACAGACAGTTTTCTCCCTAAGGCGTGAAAACCTGCAGCAACTGACCCAGGATCAGCTGGATGAGAACTTATCAAGCCTAATGTCGCAAGACCCAAGCCACAGCTACAGTCACAAAGACCTAGCCAAGATAACTGGAACGCTGAGTCACACTCTCATCGCCACCCTCAAAGATAAGTGACAGACATGCCAGCCAGCTCCAGCATAAGCTGACACACAGACAACTTTGCATCGAGAAACTAGAACTGGAGGCTCGACAGCAAACTGAACTGTCCACGAAGATGGATCAAGAGTTTTAAGGAAGAGATAGATAAACTGCGAGAGAACCTAGCTGCTGCCACCCAGATTTGGAGCAAGCCAAAGCAAACTACGCTGATGCTACCAACAAGCTTGAAGATGCAGAACAGCTACTGGAAGAAGCAAAGGTTGAAGCAAGAGACCAAAAAGCCAAAAACAGAGCTCTTGAAACTCACCTAGATGAAGCGAGGACACGAAGCCAATCACTAACACAGGAACTGATTACTCCAAAGAGGAGTCTGGCAGTGTCAAAGATGAACTTAAGTATGCCTACAAACTGCGACGTGACCCGCCAAGAAAGATATGCACTAGCCTCACCTTGCCAAGCAGGGACAGGATCCCCTGTACCCGAACTCGAACTCACACATAGTGAGAAAGATGAGGAACCAAGCCGAAGACGCTCACCAGCTCCTTCTGCAGGGCCTGACCTCACCCCAAAGCGACGAGAGCCTGTGCTAATCAGTCACAGACCAGCGCACAACATGGATCTCAAAGACCTCGATAAGCTGGCCAGGAACCATTGGCAAGTTCACCCCAAGTGCGCCAGGTGGTCAGGAGATCCACGCCTATCTGCAAGACATTGATTTCCATCTGGAAATGAGACCAATGTCTCAGACAAAGATAGACTTTACCTGCTTCGGGCGACAATCCAGCCCTGAAGTGCGCAGCTTCCTAGACCGACAGCCAGCTCGCTCAAAGAATGACTACCTCCTACTCTAAGAAGCTCTCATCAAAGAATTTGCTGACCCCGAATTGGAAAGAGGACTGGTGGCTGCACTTGAGATGAAGCAAGGCTGTAACGAGCCTCCTCAAGCATACTACAGCCAGCTCAGACGAACCTATTTTGGAACTCGGAATGAACCCCGAAATGGAAGAAGATCTGAACTTCAAGATTCTATTCCTGCGAAACCTCCATCCTGCTGTAAGCCACCATCTGGGAGTCCTTGCATGCCCACGAACAATGACTGTGCAACAGTTACGAAATTTGGCACATAAAGCCTATGGTAAACAGAAGATGGCTTCAGAAATGAGCTCCAAAACCACCACTATTCTGGCCGTTGAAACCCAAAGTCCAGAACTGGCACTAGAGGGTGCCCAAGTCCAGACAAAACCGAGCAGTCTGCTAAAGAGGGGAAGGCATCGGCACCCCGCAGACAACGGGACTCTCATGCTGACGCTAGACCTAGACAGAGGAACAGTCGCTATGATGGACCCTCTGCACGACAACGCTCTCTTGAACGTCACTGGGAGAGACCGTGGACTCAATCCACTTCATTCGGCAATCAAAGGAGAAAAAGCTCCTCACAATCCAACGGTGCCTCCAAGGGACGATGACAAAACCCTGCATCAATTAGCCCAAGGAGTCGACGAAAGCACTCACCCCGATTCTCCACTGACCGAACTCGATCTCAATCCCAACAAGAAGAAACTACCCCATCTGGTTTCAACCCTCAAGAAATGATGAGAATGATGATGAAATAATTCTTCCAACGCAAGGAGGACGACAGGAAGGAGGATAAACTGGATAAACTGGATTTAGCCTGACTAGCCGTCGAACAAAGCAGCAGCGACCCATCAACAGGCCCCTGAGAATAGCACTGTACCCCCTCACTCTCAAAGAGCCATACCTGCAACTACCTCAAGTGAAACAGGAAACTGTTTGAACGCCCAGCTATAGAGTTAAGCACTAACTCCACAGGTACTGCAACAGATCACGGCAGCATCCCACAGACACCTGCTGATGAACTGCCAAAATTCCTGAAAGTGCCATTCTGGTCGTCTGCCACTCCTCCGACGAACCTCAAGCCAGCCCTGAAATCCACCTGATCTCATGCCAAAACTCCTGTCCCTCAACTACTGGGTGACCTCATCGAAAGAGGTGTTGCAAGGAAATTCTATTTGTCTATCATCATCGAACGCCAAGTCCAAGTCGAAGCTCTTGTGGACACAGGAGCTGATATCACCCTAATGTCAGCAGAACTCCTCGAAGAAGTCCAAGAAAGAGCCAAGAGAACCAAAAGAACTCTCAGATTTCAAATGTGAGAACTGAACCTCCAAGCCTACTCCCACACTGGCCTACAGCTGAAACAGCTTGCCCCAGTACACCTGACAGTGGGACCAATGAGCCTCGTTCACCCAGTGTACGTGTCACCACTCAACACGTACCCCCCTCCTCATAGGAAAAGATTTGCTGAACCGATTTGAACCTCTAATTAATTTCAAGCATATGAAGATATGGACTCAAGTCCGGGAGCCATTGCCCTTCCAGCCAGTTTGCTCCAAAGAGCCACAGTGTCAGCTACAGGCACTGACCCCAAGTCACTGACCTACTGGTGCAACCTCCAGCAGTAAGGATTAAGACCCTTTCCTCTGCTCACTGCAAGCTCCTGACTCAGACTTCAGCCCCATTCTAATCAAGACTGAAATAGACATTCAAGATACCTCGGTGTCCAATGCGGCCCCTAGCACTGTGGGCAGAGAACTCAGCTGTCAGTCTAAAGCTTATCCAAGCCTTAAAACGAGACACCAGACTCTGCCACATGTCCTCAAAACACAGCCGCTTCCCCCCTCAGGTCCTTATTCGACAGCCATGGCCACGTCCAAGATGATCTGTGCTGTGGACATCCGATGGAACAACAGACTGCTGAGTCACCACTTCCTCGTTGTCCCTAACCTACCTCATGACATCTACATTGGAGCAGACATCCTAGTTCGCTCAATGCCTGTGTGGGAACATTATCAACATGTTGTGTGGGCCCCTCTGTTGAATCAACTGACCACTTCAGTCAATTTGAACACCCTTCGATCTGGTCAAACCATACCAGATGCATATGCCATGATCAATGAGAGAGAAGTCACAATCCCTGCATACAGCAAGAGTGTCAGCATTCGCCTCACATGCGACCTGCCACACTCTCAACAGTAAGCTAGCATTCTTCCAGCCATCCAGGACCTGTCTGAAACTGGGCCTGACTCTGGAAGCCACCCCTCTCATTGATGCATCATCACATGCTACGTACATACTGTTCAACAACTGCACTGCCAGAGATGTCACAGTCCCTAAAACCAGTCACTTAGGGTGGCTCATCAACCAGGCATTTCATGACTTCGACCTGATGGTACCTGTCATAGGCCCAATACCAGCCCACCCACTGTCTGACGAAGATGATGACACAGAGATGTTTACCTCGACCACATGGAACATCACCATAACTTCCATCCTGCCAGTGTCTAAGGGAAAGTGTATGCCGATCCGAACTGACGGTCGACACCCACCTCACGGTCTATGCAGTCTCAACACAGCCTAAAACAGAAGCACCTAAGCCAATTGCCATCCAAACCCAAAGTCCCTCAAATGACTCGATTGAAGAACCCTATGCTGGGTTCGAGGCACAGCTCCAACAGATCCTTAGTGAGGCTGACGCCCTCCACAAAGAAGCAGATCGCCAAGGACTCAAAGAAGTTTTGTACAAGTACAAAGACTCCTTCGCCAAAGACTCCCTGGACTGTGGCCTAACCAACATCTACACCGTGCGCATACCAACTCACCCAAATGCGCCACCCACGTTTGTGAGACAATATAAAATCGCGATTAGTAGTACCTAGAATAGCAAAGTCGAGAAAAAGGAGGTCGAGCCTTCTCATTTACAGGTCCTAAACTCTGGAATAGCCTTCCTGATAACGTCCGAGGCTTAGACACACTCTCCCAATTCAAAACTAGATTTAAGACCTATCTGTTCAGTAAAGCATACACTTAGTGCACCACTTAGGGGGCTTCCACACAGGTTCTGCATCTTGTTGATATACACTGTGAACATCAGCTACGCTAATTATTTTCTTTATTCTCCATTTCCACCTGGGGATACTCTTCCCGAGGCCCTCAGACTATGCAGAGTCACTGATTCGATCCAAGACCAACGACGAGATGATCCCAAGGTTTCCATATCCTGGACCAGGCCGAATCCTGAGCAGCTACTGTGATGGTCATGGAAGAGTGGAGAACATGAGACTGATTCCTGTGACGCTCCAGAGACAGACGAGTCTTCGCTGAGGCCAGCTTCCAGCCTCCGCCACTGAGACTGCAGCTCTGCACAAGACGTTTGGCCAGCGGAGAAATTAAAATGATCATGCCCAACTGAGCCTGGTTTCTCTCAAGGTTTTTTTTTTTCTTCACTTCCGCCATTAGTGAAGTTTTTTTTCCCTCTCCGCTGTCGCCACTGGCTTGCATGGTTCGGGATCTGTAGAGCTGCGCATCATTGGATTTGCCCTTCAACATTGGACTCTCAGTAGTGATTATTAAACCACACTGAACTGAGCTAAACTGAACTGAACTTAAACACTCCAAACTGAACTACACTGTTCCTATTTACTGTGACCTTTTATGTGAAGCTGCTGTGACACAATCTACATTGTATAAGCGCTATACAAATAAAGGTGAATTGAATTGAATTGAATTGAATTGCCTCATACAAGCCAGAGCAAGAAATTATCGACTCCATGTTGACCAAGGGGGTCATCCGCCCTGTAACAGCACGTACTCTGCTCCAATATGGCCAGAACTAAAACCCAATGGGAAATGGCGACCTACTATCGACTACCGCAAGTTGAACCAGCAGGTGCCCCTGTCACGGAAATCCCCAAAATCAAAGGCTCGACAATTCTCTTAACACTAGATGTCGCCTTCGGGTTCTGGACAATTCCAGTCCACCCTGATGACCAACACAAACTGGCATTCACCTACGGCAATCAGCAATACACCTTTACACGGTGCCCTTTCAGCTATGCTAATTCACCAGCAGAATTCAACATCTTCCTGAACAAAGCATGCCCTGATGCCAGAGCCAGAGGTAATCTTGTCTATGTCGATGATGTGATCCTGAAAAGCTCAAAGGTAGATGATCACCTCAAGGAAATCGATCACGTCCTTAACCAGCTGACTATCGCAGGAGCAAAGATTGCCCTCAACAAGGGACAATGTTGTAAAACCAAAGTGAATTACATTGGCCTGCTCGTGGGACGAAATGGCATTGAACCGCAGTCTAGCCGTACCCAGGCAATCCAAAGCATCAAAACACCCACCAACGTGTCTGAGCTAAGAAGCTTTCTGGGAGAGTGCAATTACTCAAGACAGTTCATCGAAGGCTACGCTGACCTTGCATGACCACTAACCTCCCTCCTGAAAAAGGATGAACCTTTTGCATGGGCAGAAGCCCAAGACAAAGCTATGAGCGCACTCAAACAAAGCCTGTGCTCTGCTCCATGCCGAGCCTACCCAGACCCAAGCAAGGAGTTCTACCTGGATGCAGGTTTCGCCAAGCATTGCCTCAGCGCAGAGCTGTACCAGCTCCATGACAAAGACAAGCGAGTGGTCGCCTATGCCAGCAAAACCCTGCTTCCACCAGAATGCAAGTACTCAGATTGTGAAAAGTCTTTTCTGTGCACTGTGTGGGCCATCCAGCGCTTCTCCAACTACATTGGAGCGCAAAAGGTGATCATAGAGACATGCCACCAGCCAGTGACCTTCCTCAACAGCCAGCGAATCAGAGATGGCGTGGTCACCATTGCACGCATAGCTACCTGGCTAATGGCACTTCAAGGATGGTACGTTGAGGCAAGATATGCTCAAAACCACAAATCGTCCCTAGGAAATGGGCTAGCAACCTGCCAGAATTGCTCGACTGACACGCCGTGCACCTCAGCAGAGCCCAAAGATCCGGTACCCCCACAACTGATGAATCACAGATACTTTGAGGAGAACGTATGTGAAGGAATGACTAATGCATATGTGGATGGCTGCTCATACAATCACCAGGGCAACTTGAAAGCTGGAGCGGGCGTGGTCTGGCTCGATGATGACCCCTGCCCACCATAACAATTCAAACTCGGCCCTCACTCATCACAGTATGCAGAAATTGCAGCTGTTCTCATCACCTTGCAACTAGCTGCATCTCACAACGTCAGAGAGCTCCTAAATCTGCACCGATTCAAACTACGCTCGGCTGAGCTTCACATGCCATCTAGTGGGATGGAAACAAAATGGCTTTAAGACAGGTAACAACAAACCTGTCAAGCATCAAGAACTCTTCCAGTCATGCGACTCTATTGTTACCAAACACGACATGCTCGTCTATTGGAAAAAGGTCCGTGGACATTCACGCCAACCAGGGCAAGATAAAGACTTCAATGACCAAACAGACGCCCTTGCCAAAGCAGGCGCATTACATGGAAAGCCTTGGACATTTAAACCCCACCCACCCAACCCAAATGTGGCAGCCATTACCTGCCGACAGCACACCACGACTGTGCAAAACCCCGCCTCCTCCCAACTGGCTCTCTCACCACAGTTTGCTGCCACTGATCTTGTCACCCTTCAAGCTTCGGATCAAGTTCTGCAAACTATGGTCGCTCACATCTCCGACCCTACGGCTAATCCACTCTCAGCCTCTGACCTGGCCAAGTCCTCGGAACTTCGCCATCTCAATTCTATCAAGCACCTGCTGCATCTCGCAGAAGGCATACTCACATATGTCCCCGAGGTACTCACTCAACCACGACTCATCATACCTCGTGGCCAGAGGGGGATGATGCTGATTTACGCCCACAATGCACCATGCGCTGGACATCATGGCGCCAAAGCCACCTACGAAATGCTCTAACAGGTAGCATATTGGCCTGGCATGCAACAGGATGTAGTGGAGTATGTAAAAGGATGCCTAGTGTGTTGCCAATTCCGACCAGCAAACCCAAACTACCGAGCACCGCTGCAAAGGAAAGGAATGACCTTCCCATGGTCAGACCTCCAAATCGATTGGGTAGGACCTCTGCCACGTTTGGCGCGGGGCAACAAATACTTCCTGACAGTTGTCTGTGAATTCACAAAATGGGTCAAATGTCTCCCAGCTCCCAACGAAACAGCAGAAACTACAGCATGTCTGTTAATGAACCACATCTTCTCAAGATTCGGCCTGCCTTTTGGAATCAACTCTGACCGAGGAACCCACTTTACAGCCGAAGTCATGCAGGAAGTGTGGAAACTTCTGGGAATCCAAGCCAAGCTTCATATAAGCCACCACCCAATCTCCTCTGGTCAAGTGGAACGAACCAACAGGACAGTGGTCAGCATGTTGAAAAGGTATGTGTCTGCCAATCAAAAGGACTGGGACATCAAGCTCCCTCTTGTACTGATGGCAATAAGGGCCACCCCTCATCGCTCTACTGGGATACCCCCATTTGAGATGATGACAGGACGGCAGATGACACTCCCGTTACATCTGCTGTACCAACCAGGTGACATGAATCTCGTCACCGCCTATACCACTCACCAGTACCTTGAAGAGCTGCATCAGCACCTAAGGTCAACTTTCGCCTTTGCATAGCAACAACTTCAAAGGTGTGCAAAAGGACGCAGGGCCTACTACAACAAAAAGGCCTCATACCAGGAATTCAATGTCAGAGACAAGGTGTGGTACTACAGCTTCGCCCTACCACGACAGAACACTCCTCACCATCTGTCCAAGAAGTTCCTGCCTCACTGGACTGGACCTCATGAGATCGTTGACAAATTCTCACCTGTGGCCTACCGAATCAAAATCAGGTCAGGGCGCAGTGACCCTGTTCTTCGATGGGTTCATGGAAACCAGATCAAGAGGCACTGGGGGCCCAGCCAACCAGAAATGGGGGAGGACCAAAGCCACTGACACTGACCAACTGTCCTACCCTCTACACTACACTAACATAACCCCAGACAATCTAGGGAACACCTAGTTAACTGTGCTAAACACAACATTAATGCTCTTTCCTCCACAGTCCTGCTAGAAAACCCCTAGTCGAGAGGAGCCACTCCAGATTTGTGACACTGATTTTTTATTTTTTTTAACCTACCTGAGTTCCCTTTATGTCTCTCGTCTCTTTATTTTCTTCTCTTTTTCCTTGTTTAATTTGCTCTTCTAGTCCCATCCTGGTGGACTCACATAGAATCATACGGCTAAGCATAAGGCCTAAATTTAGGATTGACTCCAGTCACCAAATTGTTGTAATTGTTCTTGAAATTTTTTGTTTGCCACTCAGGGCGACATGATTTCCAAATCTAATATGTTTCCTTTGATTCTATTGCCAGGAAGATGATTGGCTTCGCCGTTCTGATCTTTTGGTAATCGGGGTCACACCAGCCAGAAGTCGCGTTGCCGGGACCAGCATCGGGGATAGTACTCCACGAACAACCGGGGTTACTGATAAACTGTAAAACGCACACCCAAAAGGTGTACGTCCGACTTAATCCCCGCGAAGTTGTCAGAGCTCACTACACTCCCACAGCCTCCCAAACCACCTGGGCCGGTAGTCGTTGGACCCAGGAAATTCTTGCTCATGCCCAAGCAGATGTTACACACATGCTGCACCAATTGCAGAAAATGACGCTAACCCAAGCTGAACTTAGCAGGTACCACCAGCGTCCCAAACGATTTTTGGGCGCCTTGCTGGGGGCTGCCGCAGCTGTAGGAACTCTGTTCAACATTGGCATGAGTAACGCTAATGCCGTAAATTTGGCCACAGTAAGGCGGCATGTGGGTGAAATTCAGGCTGAAATGCCTGAAATTCGCCAACAGCTCGCAGTCCAGAGCCGTGCCTTACAAACCTTTGGAAAATCACTAAACGGAACTATTACAGTCCTTAACACGCATAGCACTCTCTTAAACCAAACAATCAAATCTAATAACAAGCTATTCTCGGTTATTCAAAGCGATTTAGCTCAAACGCAGCTGTTAACCACTC
Source organism: Danio aesculapii (assembly GCF_903798145.1). NCBI lineage: Eukaryota > Metazoa > Chordata > Actinopteri > Cypriniformes > Danionidae > Danio > Danio aesculapii. The sequence continues at coordinate 36,055,376 of NC_079447.1, read as the reverse complement.
TCATGGCTGACATGCTACGAGAAGTGAGCTAGCTCCTCAGTCGATAATCTGGCTATGGGTAGAATTCCACATTACCAGATACCCCTAAGTCTAGTTCAAAACGTCCTGACCTCTGCCACTACGGGCCCCACTAGCCCGATCCAAGCTCACCTTGCTTTCTCTCTGGGCAGTGCTATTCCCTTATACGTGGATCCAGAAGCAGGTGACCTAGCCTTTTTACTTAGTCTACCAATAATTGACACCGCCAACATTTATCGTCTCAAAGATGCCGTAAACGTTGGATTTTGGCAAGGACTATGCACCGTCAGTCGTTTTTTACCTTCCCGATCAAACTTTGTGGATCACTGTCTCTAAGGGCTCGATCCTTCATATTGACGATTTGGCCTTGTACCATCTTCCTGAGGACGAGTATCAAACCGAACTGGAAATCTCACCCTTTTTCAAGCAACATTCCTTTACCCTTGATCCTGAATTGGAACAAAGGACCAAGGAGGTAGGAACACAATTAATCGATTTGACCCCAGTCGACGACGCATTGGAGGCCATTGCACGCCTTCCCTGGCTCTCCAATCATTCGGTCTTGGTCGGCTGCCAATACGGCTCTGTGCGTTTCTACAATTGTTGGCTACGTTGTCACTTTGGCGCTCGCCTATCTCCTCCACAAGAGAGTGGCCACCATCCAAGATGCATGTAACAAATGCATACCCGGCAATCGACGCTTTTTCCGACGCGAAGAGGACAGAGAACCTGAGAATTCGTTAACCTTAATCGAGCTGGCTTCGGCATCGCCTGCCATCCTCACCGTTTACGATTGGCCAAATAAATTGATTGTCGCAACCCTTATTAAGGTTCCCCTCAACTATCAAGTGTTTCTAACCCGATTATGCCAATTTGTCTAATACCTTCACCAGAATTCAGTCTGTGATGGAAATGTTGTTTGTGCCTTGTGTGGGCCTGTTCTTTCCTTTGACTGCCTCTTCTTCCAGTGTCTGCCGATGGTCGCTTCAGCGACATCACCATCCAAATGAGGGACTGTAGGAACTGTAGGAACCATATTCTAAGCGGAGTTAAAACCAGCAGTCATGAAAGCCTCATTGCGCCCCCTTCGTCTCCTTCTTAATTAAGTATTGCCCAGAGCTTAATTCCAATACACACTCTCTTTCCACCTTTATAAAACAAAGGACGGGTTGTAACCATGGGTTGATAAGTACATGGCCTATCGGGAAAATCCGGCCATTTGGCCCCTCACATGACTATGCTAATTAAATTGCACCCAAAAGAAGAAAGACACATGTGTGTCTCTTCGGGTGCGTGATCCTCCCCCTCCCCTCTTGCTGTAAAAAAGGAGATAACACTCGTATTGTTTCGGTACAAAAAGCCAGCACGATTTTTGGACATTTCACGTTTAAAAGTGTGTTTGCTCTAATGTTTTATTGCTAATAGTTGTGTATGTTTTACTACGTATGTAAGCAAGTATATTCACTATGGGGTGCATGTAAATGAAACGTCGTAGCATGTGTAACGCATGTAATTAACTGTATTTGATAAAGGCTGTGATGTTTGATGTCAAACTAAAGCTATAAGGCTTAAGAGAACCTTGGTTTAAATGATAAAGCTGTATCGGCAAATAGTAGTTAATTACAGAGCTTTATTGAGTTTTGATAACAGTAAAGTGAAGTTTTATGCCATGGGTCTCCCCCTCCCTCTCAGGGACAACAAGGAAAAAGAGGGAGGGTAGACTCTCGAAGTAGCTGTGCCATTGGACAGTCACAGAGTGGGCTGGTCTCAACTCTAGCCACTATAAAACTTTAACGAGGTGAAAGCTTAACGGCTTTCGTTTGGCTTCAAAAGAGGGTTTCTATGCACAAACTTTGCGTTGCACGCTTCCCGTCTTTACAACATGCCTGCCATGCCATGCCTTGCTCTTGGAAGAACTACCCATGTAAAGCCTGCGTCTGTCCGCCGTTACATCACTACGGCAACGAGAACCCGTTCACAGGAGCTCAAGCTGCTTCTGTGTACGTTCGCGACTCGCATGAACTCAGTCTGACCCTGTTCTGCTCGTATAACCGATTTCCCGTGAACACTTGGACGCAGCCCCATCCAGCAGTAGGGTCAGTCATTCAACTTCTCTGAACTCTTACTTCCTAAGTCTCGTAATTCTGCCGGAGCAGTCACTGGAGGAATTCCCATTCAACAAACTTCCCGCGTGCTGACGTCAAAATCTCCGTCACCGGGACATGGAGTCCCACGCTCCAGAAGACAAAGGAAAACCCTCTCCAACAAAGGACATCCCCGCCACATCAACGCGCTGCAACCAATCGGCTTCGCCGGAGTTTCCCTCAACCAGCTGACGAGTGTGACTGGTCATCAAAACGCAAGTAACACAAACAACGTTAACTCCTTGCTGAAGCTGGTGTTAAATTTAAGCAGTAATCCTTAGTCAGATTCTCTGCTTGGTGGTTTTCTCAGATTGCAATGCTAAGAACTTAGCAAGTGCGAGATGTTTGGGACTCTTTGTTGTTCAACCTCAGTCATTCACCCATTCCAGAACTGTGTGTGTGTGTGTATCTGTATGTTTGTCTTTTAGAGTAGTGTACTGTGTGTTTAGCTTAATAAACTTGTGTTTCATTTTAAGATTCTTGTCAGAGTTGTATGTGTTTCTAAGTTACTGCCTCAGCTATATGGTCTTGCTACCTCGCTTGTATAAATACTGAAATCCTGTTTTATATTATTATTGTTGGCCACGTAAAAATATAACATAGATTTACTAGAGCTAAAATCACGCTGCTTACTTCTATTAGGGTGGACCAATAGATGACGTAAGTGTACGTGTTAACCTGTTTCTGACTGTGAGTCAGTCATTTAAATCTTCTGATTCAAATCTCCCTGAGAATTAATTTGAATTAATTCGAATTTATGAGCTAATTCTTAGAGTACCGGACATATTAGATGGTCCAGGCACTACACCTGGCAAGACCGGTCTTCACAAGAACGCAAGTCCGTTCTCTGCGTTCTTGGAATTGAGAAACAGCCTATACCTAGATAGAGCTTGATTAATTGGTTCAGGTGTGTTTAGTTGTGGTTAAAGCAAAAATCTGCAGGACCCCGGCCCTCCAGGACTGATTTTTGGCTTTCCTGATCTAAAGCAATTTGCAGTGAATAAGGGTTTAAGCAACTCATCGTAAAGAGACGGTACTTGCATCAGACGCTAATATTGCTGGAGTAGGTAGGGACTCATAAAAAAAACTTTGTTTGTTTTTGCTCATGTAAATGAGGTGTTTTAGATGCCTTTTGAACGTTGTTGCCAAGAATTTAGCAGTTTGTAGGGTCCTGGGGAAATCATTCCACCAACAAGGAACAGTAAACCAAAAGGTTCTGGAAAGGTATATAGAGCCTATTTGTGATGGTGCCACAGGTCGACACTCACTTTCTGATCCAAGGCTTCTGGTCGGATGTAGATTTGTAGAAAAAAGTTGATGAGAGTGCAGAGCTTGTGAGCAAGCATCAGAGCACCTGTGCCATAGTATATTTACCAGCCCAACTAAAATAAGTCTTGAGATTGACAGCAAAACAAAAGCAAATATTTAGCTCCTTAAAGGTATTTCAAAAACTGAATGAAAAATAGATAAGTAGCTAAAGTGGCTGATCAGCAAACTAATCTCAATCTTCAACTAGAAAGAAAAAGCTGGTTTGCTAAGTTGTCTATTCTTCTCTCCTGTAACTATTCAGTTAGAAAGGTTTAATAGTAAATTGTATTCTACTTTGCCTTGTGGCAGTCAGCCCTGAGCACCAAAGTGGCTTTATTTCTGGCTGTTTCCAGTTCACATTGAGCGATCCAACAGATGTGTCACATGAATTATTCACATCTAGACAAAAAAATATATATTTGGTTGTCCTGTTAAGCCAGGTGATAAAAGATTTTTAAAGATTTTAAGTATTTTAGACCAAAAATGCTTTTTGTGAAAGTATTTAATTATTCATTCATTCACTTTCTTTTTGGCTTAGTCCCTTTTACTAATCAGGGGTCGCCACAGCGGAATGAACCGCCAGTAATTAAATATGAAATTCTTAATATTTTGAGGCCAGGAAAATATAAACTACAAAATACTCCAAAATATTTAAGTGCACCATTTAAACACATTTAAATAAAATCCTGCTCATGTCGAATAGCATCTGATCATATGTGATATTTTAATGCTAAACTATGACACAAAAGTGATACAGTTGTTTAGAAAATTCAGCTCTCAAGGTTTTTTCACAGTGTCTTTTAAAATCCTCGCTTCTGTGAACCGTTTGACGTGCATTTCCCCTCAGTGTTGGCTTATATTTGTGAAGTAGTCATTCTCCACAGAGAGCAGAGGATGATTTTGTGTGTGTGTGTGTGTGTGTGTGTGTGTGTGTGTGTGTGTGTGTGTGTGTGTGCATGTGTGTGTGTGTGTGTGTGTGTGTGTGTGTGTGTGTGTGTGTGTGTGTGTGTGTGTGTGTGTGTCTAAAATATCTTATCCGAGCAGAATAGAGGTGTTAGATGATTTGAATATTGTCAGAAGAGGAGTGTGAATTTAGATGTAGCCCTATTCCAGAGGTTTCACCCTCTATGGGTGTATGTGACAGTGACTAAATGAGTGTTTGTTTGCGTGTGTGTTGGTATATGCTACCAAATTAATTTGCAGACAACACCACATCACAGAGACCAAATTAATTTGCATACAACACCGCATCGCATTAGTTTTCAGCAAATGTTTTTCCAAGTAAAGACGATGACAGACATAGAGAAATTTTATATTCATCAATACTGTCAGACATCAAAGACCTGATTGTCAAAGACGAGGGGTAACTTTCCTGTTTCCTGTCCATTTTGGCAAAAACACTCTTTTCTTTCTTTCATCATGACATAGATTTTGTGCATTTTAAGGCTTATTTATAGTGGTATTTGTAAAAAAAAAAAAAAAACTGTAATGTACACTGTTAAGGATTTTGTTAAGTTCACAGTATTTTACCGTAACATGAACTGTATTTTACTGTAGGACATTTATGCAGTATGTTACCGTATTTTAAAGAAATATTGTGAACATTTCTGTATATTTTACAGTGAAGATATACAAAACTGCAAATACATATACAGCAAGATAAATGATGCAGTATTTACAGTAACTTACTGGTGAACTCCTGCCAGTAAGTTACTGAAGATTCTACAGGGAATTGTTAACAGTGTTGAATGCGAGTGAGGCGGAGCCGAGAGCTGTCAGTGTGTATGAGGCGGGCGGCGCGAGTGAGATAATTCATTCATTCATTTTATTTTCGGCTTAGTCTCTTTATTAATCAAGGGTCGCCACCGCAGAATGAACCACCAACTTATCCAGCATGTGTTACTACGCAGCGCTGTTAGGGTTGACAGTGCATGTCAAAGCACAAACCAAGCATTAAGCAAAGGAATTGTCTGTAGACCTCCAAGACAGGATTGTCAAGGCACAAGGCTGGGGAAGTTTACAGAAGAATTTCTGCTGCTCTGAAAGACCCAAATGAGCACAATGGCCTCCATCATTTGTAAGTGGAAGATGTTTGAAGCCACCAGGACTCTTGGATTTTTAATTAGTTTTAATATGTTTTAACATGCCTTCTTTTATTGTCATGTGTTCTTTTACTGGTTTTCTCTTATTGTAAAGCACTTTGTGACTCAGTGTCTTGGAAAGGTGCTATATAAATAAACCTTTACTTACTTACTTACATGTTATTTTTCAGGTTTTTTTATTTTTAATAAATTTGCAACAATTTCAAAAACAGTTTTTTTACATTGTCATTATGGGGTATTGTGTGTAGAATTTTGACATAAATAAATGAATTTAACAAAAAAATATGGAAAAAGTGAAGCGCTATGAATACTTTCCGGATAAACTGTAAATACAGTCATCAGTATAGGCCTGCATTATTGGTTGTTTTTAAACCATCAAAAATTAGCAGGAAATCCAATAATGCACAAAAGAGCCAGAGAAACACAAGTGCAATGCTTTTGTAAGATCAAAATTTATCAGTTTTTTTCAATGAAATAATGTTGCATAGGCTTTAGATATTTGTGCTTTGTAAAATACACATTGTTGTCTATGGAGATGGCAGTAATAATCATTTTACACACATTCTGTCAATGTGTGTTATATCCTATAGCTCTAATCTCTCCCCTGCAGTACATAAGGGCTGCATTGTGCCATGTCATAAACCAGACCCATCATCACCATGGAAAATAATAGTGATGCAATCTAAGCAATGTTTACATTAGAAAACTCAGGCAGAGGGGTCAGCTGAGGTATTAAAAACTCATGTGTGCTATGCTTAAACTAACTCAAAGACTATAAAATACACAAGACATGTCACTCATGTAGTTTTGAATGCGGAAAAGTGTAACTGTCAATATGGTGAACGAAGTACTGCAACTAGTACAGGAGGAGCCAATCACCGATTGCTATAGACTGATGTTTCTCCAGGGAGAAGCTTTGACATGCACTCTTCGTCAGCTGAGAAAGTTTAACCTCCCAAAGGAGCTGCTGAAACAGTTCTACACCTCCATCATTGAATCAGTCATCTGCACATCAATAACTGTCTGGTTTAGCTCAGCTACTAAATACGATCTCCAAAGACTACATCGAATAGTTCGGACTGCTGAGCGAATCACTGGTACAACCCTTCCTACTCCCAAAGAACTGTACTTATCCAGAGCAAGCAGAAGGGCTGCCAAAATCACTCTGGACCCCTCACACCCAGCACACTGCCTCTTTGAAATTTTACCTTCTGGTCGATGCTACAGAGCACTGCGCACCAGAACAGCCCGACACAGAAACAGTTTCTTCTCTCAGGCAATCCATCTCATGAACACTTGATGATAATAATTGTGGAACCAACATCACTACTTGCTATAAACTTTTTATACACATATACACTTGTTTAACAACACACTTTACATGCAAATTTGCATATAACAGCTGCTCATATAACATTGTATATAGTAATATAGCTGTACATACACTTGTCAATTTGTATATTTGCATTCACTACTTACTTGTATTTTTTTTTAAATATATTTATTATCTATTTTTTGTCCTGTCTCTGTAATGCTGTTGCACTGTAGAAGCTCTGTCACGAAAACAAATTCTTCGTATGTGTGAACATACCTGGCAATAAAGCTCTTTCTGATTCTGACTAAGACAGTTTTTGTGGTTAAACACACTGGAATCTCAGTGAATACTTGCTTTACAGACATAGGACATATATCCACATAAAGCTTGAAATCTGTACTTTTAAAATGAACCAGGTACACTTGAAAACAAAAGTTTTTTTGGTTTTGTAATTTAAATAAACACGAGGTACAGTTCATTCTTTCAAACGTGTCACATAACGGCAACGACTCAAACGCATACAAACTTCTAAACAAAGAGTCGCTGTTATTTCTAAAAGAGATTTGCCATCAAGACCAACTTGTGAATTACTTCAGAAGAGCAGCGTGATCAGACGATCATTATCCAGAGGATGATAATATGTAGAATAGCCATAAATGAGGTTGGTGTCATGATCTCGTTCCTTTCAAATGTGCACATTAGCTTGAGCAACCTGAAAGAAAAAAAAATGATTTTGTTTGATTCAAACGTTTAGAAATGAAACTTATGAGACAGCTGTTCTAATTTTATTGGCAATTCCAAATATTAAATGTAATCGTAAGCATGGCAAAAAGTTTTTGGAGAATTTGATATTTCCTCATTCAGACATAATGCCCGAGCATACTGCCCGAGAGGCGTTTCAAAGATGGCCGCCGAGTGAAATTACTTGCCTTAAAGGCTCTTTGACCAACTATAGCTGAACATGGTCAACTTCCCTTCCCTTTACTAGGACTATAATTACCATGAGATACTATACAACTCTTTAACATTGGAAATAACTTTGAATGCAGTAATTTCATGATACCCCCTCTCTCTTTAAATGTTCAATATATTTAAACACTTTCTTTCTAGTTTTTTTTAAAGTAACAATTAGCAAGAGAGTCAACCTGTACTCACATCATCAGTTTCACACATCCTGTGTTTATTTCAGTACCCATATTAACAGGTTAAGATATTCACACAACACATGCGAGCAGCAGATAAGCTCCAGTTTATGAAACATGTTGAAAATGCAATGCAATTATAATAAAATTTATCAATACACTTTTTTTTTGGAAATAAAGGCTCTCATATAGCAATCAGAAATACTGGAGTGAACTACTCAGATGTTCTTTAAACACATACACAAACACCCACATGCACACACATGCACATCAGTCGAGGTTTGTTCAAGTTCAGCATGAACTGACAGGCACCCAAATAGAATTTATATTCACTAAATCTGACTGTAAGATTTAAGCCATTTATAGCTTCACTGGGATTTGGCTTCTATGTAAATTAATTAAAACTGAATGTGAAATTGCTTTCCTCTCCTCATGTAAATGAGATATTTAAGGATCAACTTCGTAATAATTTTCAATAGCTTATTACTGTTAAGCATATTATATTTTTTCTGTCTCTAAAATAAAAATGCAATGGAATAACCTAGAAATCCTAGGAAATAACAGTGCTATATTCTTATTCTTATCTATTTACACTCACAGGCCACTTTATTAGGTACACCTTTATTAGGAACACCGGGGACCCTCTTTAGCCTTCAGAACTGTCTTAATACTTTATGGCATAGATTCAACAAGGTACTGGAAATATTCCTCAGAGATTTTGGTCCACATTGATATGAAAGCATTACGCAGTTGCTGCAGATTTATCGGCTGCACATCAATGATGTGAATCTCCTGTTCCACCACATCCCAAAGGTGCTCTATTAGATTGAGCTCTGGTGACTGTGGAGGCCATTTGAGTAACAGTGAACTCATTGTCATGTTAAAGAAACCAGTCTGAGATGGTTTGCGCTGTACGTTATCTTGCTGGAAGTCATATAGGGACATGGTCAGCAACAATAATCAGGTAGGCTGTGGCATACGCTTATTTCACGCTGCCGCCATTTTAAAGAACCAAAGCAAGGCTGCGGTGGGAAGAAACCCGGAAGTATAGAACCAGCACTGTAAACATTGCAGTAACATGCTGTGGACTACAAACCTCCAGTTGTTGCCGAAATTTCAAAATGCAGAAATGGTTTAAACATAACTTTAATATCATTCAGTAAGTTCAATTCAATTCAATTCAATTCACCTTTATTTGTATAGCGCTTATACAATGTAGATTGTGTCCAAGCAGCTTCACATAAAGGGTCATAGTAAATAGGAACAGTGTAATTCAGTTTGTAGTGTTTAAGTTCAGTTCAGTTTAGCTCAGTTCAGTGTGGTTTAATAATCACTACTGAGAGTCCAAATACTGAAGAGCAAATCCAACGATGCGCAGCTCTATAGATCCCGAACCATGCAAGCTAGTGGCGACAGAGGAGAGGGAAAAAAAACTTCACTAAATGGCGAAAGTGAAGAAAAAAAACCTTGAGAGAAACCAGGCTCTGAGGGCCTCGGTAAGAGTATCCCTAGGTGGAAATGGAGAATAAAGAAAATAATTAGCGTAGCTGCTGTTCATAATGTATATAAACAAGATACAGAACCTGTGTGGAAGCCCGCTAAGTGGTGCACTGAGTGTATGCTTTACTAAACAGATAGGTCTTTAATCTAGTTTTGAATTGGGAGAGTGTGTCTGAGCCTCGGACGTTATCAGGAAGGCTATTCCAGAGTTTAGGAGCTATAAATGAGAAGGCTCGACCTCCTTTACTCAACTTTGCTATTCTAGGTACTACCAGAAGCTCTAAGTTTTGAGATCTTAAAGAGCGAGTTGGATTGTAGCGAGACAGAAGATTGGTTAGATAAACAGGAGCTAGATTATTTAAAGCTTTATATGTAAGAAGCAATATTTTAAAGAGCCCATATTATACATGAAATAGGGTCATATTTAGGTTTTAAGGGTCTCCAACAACAGTTTAATATGCATGCAAGGTCAAAAAACACTTTCATGGTCTTATAATCTGCATTTATTTTTACCTAATTATCCCAGTGACTCCCATATGATTCGTTCAGCAATTCATTTGTACCCAAACCCGTCCTCAGCGCGAAGCTAATCTGCGCTGATTGGACCGATGACAGCCTGTTGTGATTGGTCGAAACTGACAGCCTTCAGGCGAAACAGAGTGAAATGCCCAGCAGCTAATCAACAATATAAAAGTATTCACAGTGCATACATGCTTCATAGTTAAAGGTGTGGATTTTGGCTGCCAGTGGGTGAATGTAAATACAGACGATGGACTTAAAAAAACAGACGACAAACTATTTTATTGAGCAAAAACTCCAAGAACTGGCGAGAAGCCCATCACCTGCTCTTTCCACACAGACACACACACACACACACCTCCTCCTCCTCCTTAGAAGACACAACACCAATAGAGAGGGAGACGTCCGCGACACCTCCCTCACCACCCGCGTCCTCGGTTATATCTGCGACACCCCCCGGTCCTCACGTTGCTAACGGGTCACTTTCGTTTCACTTTCGGGTTGAGGGCGGCGTGATCATCCTTAACCTAGAGCGGCAGTTCAGCTTGCTGAACCGGCCCTGCACAACACACACACACCCACACACACTCACCGCTCGCCTAGACTAGAGCGCCAGTTCAGCTTGCTGGGTGCAATTTAGACAGCTCCCTCAAACCTGAGCTGAAATATTTTGAAACTTGACCGTTGCGTGTGTGTAGGAATAGCTGACGATCCGTAAACAAAGCGGCATGCGTCGCGTTTTCAACGTGGTTTTACACGCGATATGAGAAAAAAAAGAGTTAACCTGATACAGTACACACAGTTACAAGTAACAAAACACAACTAAATGCATAATTTGCAAGCTAGAGTAAACGAAGCAACAGTTTTAATCGCACGTACTTACACTTGTGAAATGGGGGAAGAAACTGATCCATGATGCACTGATCCATGTTCTGACAGTCTTTACTGATACTTCCTTTTATAAACCGATGAAGTCTTCTTTTTAAGCATGTAATTTCCAGAAGCACTCGAACTGCTCAAGGCTAGACTATATTGCTGAGCTTTCATCTTTGGGTGAACTGTCAATAGTATCCATCTGCACAGCGTGACTTCATTCGACCGGTGTCTGTGTGTGTCTCTGTGTGTGTGTGTGTGTGTGTGGGGCTTTTTTTCTGTGTTAGTGGGCGGGGCCGCAGGTTTCAAATGTCCCGGGTTTGCGCGCAACTACTTGTGCTTCGTAGCCGCGTCATCACGAAACACCTAATGACTCGTTATCAAGACGACTCGTTTGAAGCACTATGAGTCGACTCTTTTATAGATGAATCAATAGTTTTAAACACTGTACACTTTCAGATTTAAGCCTTAGCTGGATATTTCACTTCACTTAGAGCTATGTTACACACTACATGGAAGGGCATTTTCAAAAATCCATAATATGGGCTCTTTAAATTCAATACGAAACTTAACAGGCAGCCAGTGTAAGGAGGATAAAATTGGGGTGATGTGATCAAATTTTCTAGACCTGGTAAGAACTCTGGCAGCTGCATTTTGTACTTATTGAAGTTTGTTAATAGAGGATGCTGGGCAGCCAGCAAACAGTGCATTACAGTAGTCCAGCCTAGAAGTCATAAAAGCATTGACTAGCTTTTCTGCATCTGAGATGGATAGCATACTTCGTAACTTAGCGATATTTCTCAATGAAAGAAAGCAGTTTTTGTGACATGGGATATATGATTTTTAAAAGTAAAATTTCTGTCTAATATGACACCCAGATATTTTATAGTAGAGCTAACGCTAACTTTGTATCCCTCTAATTGTAGGTCGAGTTGTGAGATCTGCTGTGTACAGGATTTAGGCCCAATAAGTAATAATTCTGTTTTGTCTGAGTTTAAGAGAAGATAATTGTTGGTCATCCAGTCTTTAACATCTTTAATACACCCAGTTAGCTTAGACAGTTTAGACATCTTATCAGGTTTAGAGGAAATATATAATTGAGTATCATCTGCATAGCAGTGAAAGCTGATCCCATGTCTTCTAATAATGTCTCCCAGGGGTAGCATGTATATTGTAAACAGCAAAGGGCCTAAAACTGATCCTTGAGGCACCCCGTATTTTATTGGGCTGATTTGTGAAGGCTGTCCATTAATATTCACAAACTGGTAACGGTCAGCTAAGTATGACTTAAACCATTGTAGGGCCTGTCCCTGGACACCTGTAGACTTTAAGCGATTAATGAGGATACCGTGGTCAATGGTGTCAAATGCCGCACAAAGATTGAGTACAACTAATAGCGAGATGCACCCTTGGTCAGCAGCTAAGAGTAAATCATTGGTTATTTTCACTAATGCAGTTTCTGTACTGTGATGAGCTCTGAAACCTGACTGAAACACTTCAAAAACATTGTTCGTCTGCAGAAAGGAGCATAATTGAGCAGAAACAACTTTTTTCTAGTATTTTAGATATAAATGGAAGATTTGAAATAGGCCTATAATTAGCTAAGTTGCTGGGGTCCAGTTGTGGTTTCTTAATAATAGATTTAATAACAGCTAACTTGTAAGGATTTGGAACATGGCCTAAAGATAAAGAAGAGTTGATAACGTTAAGAAGAGGTTCTCCTATAACAGGTAGCAATTCTTTCAGTAACTTTGTTGGAATTGGGTCCAATATACACATAGCTGGTTTAGAGCTATTTATAGTTTGTCTAGCTCTTCCTGTTCTATGATTTTAAAGCACTGTAGGTTATTTTTATTCAGTGGAATGTTTACTGGATCTGAAGTATAAGGCGGTGCAGAAAGTTTAATATCTCCTATTTTCTGTCTAAAGCCTTCTATTTTATCACTGAAAAAATTCATGAAGTCATCACTACTAATTTGCGGTGGAACATTTTGTTCCAAAGATGTCCAATTATTTGTTAATTTAGCAATGGTGTTAAATAAGAATCTAGGATTGTTATGATTTTTTTCTATCAGTTTGTGGAGGTGCTCAGCCCTGGCAGATTTTAAAGCCCTCCTATAGCTGGATATACTGTCTTTGTACGCAATTCTAAAGACTTCTAAATTAGTTTTTTTCCATTTATGTTTCAGGGCACGGGTTGCTGTTTTGAGAGCACGGGTATGACTATTATACCATGGTGTAGTTTTATTCTCTCAAGCCTTTTTTAGTTTGATGGGTGCCACAGTATTTAGAGTGCTAGTAAAGATGGTATCCATACTGCTGGTTACTACATCAAGGTCATTTGCGTTTGCGGGTGCATTTCAAAGTAGAGAAAGATCAGGTAAGTTATTTATAAATTCATCTTTGGTGGATGGAACAATAGTTCTTCTCGGGCGATATATCGAAGCGGATCTGCTAATTTCAGGTAAACACAGCTTATATAGTAAGAGGTAGTGGTCTGTAATATCATCACTTTGTGGTATAATGTCTACATGAATGACCTCAATTCCATAAGACAGAATTAGATCTAGTGTATGCTTTAGGCGATGGGTTTGACCAATAACATTTTTCTTTATCCCTAGTGAATGTAGTAAGTCCATAAACGCGAGCCCTAATGTGTCGTTAGCGTCATCTATGTGGATGTTAAAGTCTCCTACAATTAGTATTTTATCAGTTTTAACTAGTAAGTCAGAGATAAAAACAGAAAACTCTTTTAGAAAATTGACATAGGGTCCTGGGGGTCTATATATGGTGATTAGAGCGAGAGATAACATAGGTTTTTACACAGTGTTTGGAAGGATAACATTAAGCACTAATACTTCAAAGGAGCTAAACATAAGTCCGTTTCTCTGATTAACATTAAGAATATCACTAAAGATTGATGCAACTCCACCACTACGACCAGTTTGACGAGCCACATGTTTATATAGGAATCCTGGAGGAGTTGCTTCATTTAAACTAATATAGTCATTTTGTTTCAGCCAGGTTTCAGTGAGACAGAGTGCATTAAGATTGTTATCTGTTTTTATTTCATTTATGATGTTTAGGAGACCAAGCTTTATGAAATTTGTATTTTCACTTTTTAGTGGTTTTTCTGGTTTAATTCTTAATAGATTATTTCTGGAGCACACAGTACGTTTGTTTCTTGATCTAATAATGCGAGGAACAGACACAGTCTCTATGGGGTTAGCTAGGTATGCATTACTGTTATTTATGTGGGACAAATAGGAGTCTGTATGGCTAAATTGTGAATTTTGTGAATTTTTACTTACTAGTCAGATAGAGCGAAGTATTCTGGAGATGTTGTCCGACAGGAGTTCAGCTCCAGCTCGACTGGGGTGCAGCCCATCAGCGCGGAAAAGCCTAGAACGCTCCTAGAAAAGATTCCAGTTATTGGCAAAGAGCAATTTCTGTTCTTCACACTATGTTAATAGCCATTCATTCAGAGCAAAAAGTCTACTGAACCTTTCATTTCCTTGGCGGTAGGTAGGAAGCGGTCCAGAAACGATGATCTGCGTGGTGGGCGAGGTGTGTCGAGCCGTCTCGATCAGGCTCCTGAAGTCCTTCTTCAGGATCTCCGTCTGCCGGAGCCCGGTGTCGTTCGGCCCTACATGGAGGACGACGGCACCAAGGTTCTCGGCAGCGCTCAGGATAGTAGGTATCTGTGCAGAAATATTCTTAACTCGGGCACCAGGGAAGCAGAAAGTGCATACTTTGTTACCTTTGGAGGAAGCGGAGTGGACGTGGCACACGATTGAGTGGCCAATGATGGCCACATCGCGACCCGTCTCTCGGAGAGGGGCGAAGCGGTTCTCCGTGGGGATCTCGAATACCGGAGGAGGAGATGTTCTGCCCCGGGACCCGGTAAGCACCTTACGCGGCTCCACTCAGGGGCCGTGGTAGCCGGGTGTCGGCGTGAACGACGCCTGGGCGAACCGCGTCCTCGGTGCGCTGGGCCTGGACAGAGAAGCACGCGGGGTTGAGGAAGAAGGAGAATTGTCGTTGTATTGAACACTTACCTCAGACGAGCGAGTACAGGTTAAGAGCTTAGCCCTGAGCCCTGCTCGCTTCGTCTCGAGGGAGCGAATCTGGGACTCCACTGCTTCCAGCTCCAGCTCCAGCGCCTCCATCAATGCTTCTCCTGCACTCAAGGACAGACACGCAAGCGACATTGTACAAGGTGAAGAGCAAAGCCAGTAAGTGAGAAAATAAGTGAATGAAAGAGGTCGGTAGCATTAGCTGACCAGCGGTGCTAGCAGGCTAAAGCTACAAACACCAGGCGGATGCTCGAGAGACAGAACGTTTAAAAGTAGATTTGTTTGTATGAGTGTGTTAAGGGATTGTTCACCCTAAGTAGGAGAGATAAATATTTAAAGATAAAAATGTAAATTGCGAATCTAACAATTAAAAGCAATTTAGCATCAAACAACATCACAATCTCTTTAAGAGTAAATATGCTCAAGTGTCCTCCTAGGCTTCAGTTCATGGCACCAGTTAAACACCGTCATGACGCTTTACTGCTTCAGCCTATGTAACCCGGTGAGCTATAGAATACTGCAGTCCTCTGTAGCACATCCTCGTGTTGTCTGTAATAGTTTTGTCCCGGTACTGAACTTTTGTTTATTTCCCGCTATCATTGAAGCGCCGCTGAGCGTGCATGACTCGAATGATCTTCACGGCTGCTTCGCGCTACAGTCTCCGTGTATCCGTGTTTGGTTTGCATTCAGTTTGCTGCTTTTCACCCAGTGCAAACACAGATACACGGAGACTGGAGTGCGAAGCAGTCATGAACATCAGTCGAGTCATCAAGCAGATCGCTGTGTTTGTCCTCGGTAAACAGCGGAGGGTGAACTGATGACTTCTCGGCCAATCACAAGCATTTCTGTTGAACACGTGAACACAATGGCAAATCAGCTCTATTTTAAGCAAGCCATCAACAGTGCCTTAAATGTTAGTGGGAAATTTATGTTTTTCTTTTAATTCAGTATCGTGACGAGTCTAATATAGTGAAAGAATCAGTTCATTAACTCGAGTTTGATAAATTGCATCTAAAACGTGTGCTAACGTTAATGGGAAAACGTTTGCTAACTAGTGCCATTTCCCTTACCTTAGCTGAAAATGAGCTCTGATGTCCCTTTTTATTTTCACCATTTATTCAGAACAGACCTTCGGGTCACTAGGAAGGCAGTGAAATGATAAATTTGTGTTACTTTCTCTTCGCTGATAAGATATATAGCCAGCTACACAACATTCCTATGTAACTCCCAATGACACTTCCTGGTTTCTTCCCACCGCAGCCTCGATTTCGCTTTTAAAAATGGTGGCCGCGTGAAATCAGTTTATTGACACGATGCTCAATTGGACCTAACGGACCCAAAGTATGCCAAGAAAATATCCCCCACACCATTACACCACCACCAGGCTGAACTGTTGATGATGGATCCATACTTTCATGTTGTTGACGCCAAATCTCAGCAGAAATCGAGACTCATCAGACCAGGCAACGTTTTCCAATCTTCTGTTGTTGAATTTTGGTGAGCCTGTGCGATTTGTATCCTCAGTTTCTTGTTCTTAGCTGACATGAGTGGTTTTTGGTTTGGCCTTCTACTGCTGTAGCCCAACCACCTCAAGGTTGGACGTGTTGTGTATTCAAAGAGGCTCTTCTGCATACCTTGGTTGTGATGAGTGGTTATTTGAGTTACTGTTGTCTTTCTATCAGCTTGAACCAGTCTGGCCATTCTCCTCTGACCTCTGGCATCAACAAGGCTTTTGTGCCCACAGAACCGCCACTCACTGGATGTTTTTTCTTTTTTGAACCATTCTCTGTAAACCCTAGAGATGGTTGTGCATAAAACTCCCAGTAGATAAGTAGTATCTGAAATAATCAGACCAACTCGTCTGGCACCAATAGTTATGCCACGTAAATACCTGTCAACATTGGGATGTAAAAAATAAGGGATATGCCCACCATAATAAGGGATATGCCTGACACCAAACCCCCGTCTCCCCCCCCGCCCCCAGAAATGACCCAAATTACTAAATATGTTCTTCTGTAACTGTTTAATGGTAAAGAAAGAGTTAAACGGTCAGTAATATGTTTTATTATAATTATTTACAAAAGAAAAAATAAATAGTATACATTAGCAGCAAATAAATTAGCAAACAGTTCTGCTTTAATATTTATTAGCCATTATAGAAAAATAGAATCAAATTATCAAATCTCATGAACCTTTTCTTCACTGTATAACTTTAACATTCTGAATAAAGAGCAATGAATGAGTCCCATTTATTTGGATTTTTCATTTGATTAGATTAAATAACAGGTGTCACTTTGTGTGGTTTATTCATAAACTAATTTCGAGAGGATCACGTGCTTATGATCAACACGGCTGGCTCCTTATTAGCTCCATAATCTGACCCATTAGATGATTACGGAAGCATTATAAATAACCAAAGTTTTTCACTCCAGTTATCTTCGTCTTGAAGCTTCCCCCCTTCCACCCCTACTTCCTCCCCCTTTTCCGATAGAGCGACATGGTGGCCCAGTGGCTAGCACTGCTGCCTCACAGCAAGAACACAGCAGGTCTAACCTCTTATTGGGCTGGTTGGTGTTTCTGTGCGGAGTCTACATGTTCTCCCTGTGTTTGCGTGGGTTTCCCCCGGGTTCCACGGTTTCCTCCCACCGTCCAAAAACAAACCGTAGCCAATCGACTAAACCAAATTATCACCTAAAACAACCTTAGTTTACACTTCTCGCACGGCGACAAGCAGGGGAGTTCTCGAGATCTACCTGAGCTCGAACTCCCCTCTCGCCCTTCTCACGGGAGGGAGCCCCGGGCTCGAGCATGCCAAATACGCTTTATTGATTATCAGCTAAGTGTGAACTCTTGAAAAATATGCACACATCTAACATGCATTCGATTGCTTTCACAACTTTTTATGCTCATTTAGGACAAAATTAGTTGTGTTTGAAAAAACCCTCCATCAAGATCGACATCTTTAGATGTTATTAATATTAATTATGTGTATATGTCTGTTCAAACACGCACCCAAAACAAGACTTTCACTCTGCAGTAAATCGTGTGTACGCCTTTGGTGTATCCATTTGGGAATCAGCATCTTTTTATCACTATGCAGCTGACAGTCACGCACCGCTATTGGCTCGTTTCCACTGACTGGTACGGTACGGTACGGTTCGGTTTGGTACGGGTCACCTTTATCAGGCTTGCGTTTCCACTAACAAGGGTACCCTTTTGGTGGGCGTGGTGTATGACAGAAAGTTTCAGTCGACGTCATTCTCGCTCGAGGAAATGTCTACAATAAAGCTGTATGGGTCGTTCACATATCATATGAGAAGCACTTCTCACAAAACAGATGCTTCATACACATAAATACTTGTGTAGAAATGTTTATTGCTAACTTTTCAATGAACATGAGTTGATTATAACTGCAGATCAAAGACAGTGCGAAACAGCCTACTGTAACGTCTGTAATTATATTAAATAACTAAATAAATGAACATATAAAAACACATACAGCCCCTTACAGTCTCCGATATGTTCCCAACTACAGAAGAACTACATAAAGTAGACATTTCGCCCGTATTTAATGTGCTCCTTTTTTCTCGGCTTCTCTTTTGTTTCTTCACGCTTCACTCTCGCATTTGTCAGTGTCTGACAGGATCGGGTTTCAAAAGCACGTCAATAACCAAGCACAGGTTATTATCATCAGCTCAAGAAGTTTGTTATTTCAGATATAATGTTAGACGCGCGGCGAGCGCTAGCAAGAAAGCGGAACCGCTCGTGCCTCAGACTGGCTCGTAAAAAACTACGGGGCACAGGGTAAATCTGCTTTTCTTCTTGGATTTGTGGCTGTCCATCAAGATGACGACAGGGTTTGTTTGAGCCCAGATCGACCATGGCTTGTTATTATATGTATTTATAATTCTGCTAAAATCTCTCGCTGTGTTTTTCAAACATGGCGGGTTTTTTGTTTTCATTCTGGCTTGTTGCGTAAGCAAATGACGTATCTCTGTAAACCAATAGCGTTCAGCTGCGCGTGTGGCTCCGCCTTTTGGTACCCTTTTTCGTGTTTGGTACCCTTTCGAAAGGGTGCCGAAAAACTGGTACGGTACGGTTCGGTACGCTTTTTGACAGTGGAAATGGCCATAAAAGCGTACCAAACCAAACCGAACCGTACCGTACCACTCAGTGGAAACGGGCCATAAATGACTGTTTTGAGGATTGCTTAGGAGGGGCGACGGCACCTGTAATGAAAAGAAAAGGAAATCATGACATTTTTATATTTATTTCAAAGTATTTTTATGAGTAAATAAAATAAAAGCACAGAACAGACTCACATTTAAGTGCAAGGGGCGTCCCCTGGTGGTTCAGTGGTATGGTTTGTATATAGGGATCAGCTCTTTAATGTTCATTGCCACCCTTCAGAGAAATACTGAAAATACAGGAAAAATATGGGAAAATGCCTTTACGGGATGATAGCAGGACAGAACTGTAAATTAAGGGAGAATCCCGGGAAAAACGGGAGGGTTGACAGGTAAGCACGTACAAAGTCACTTAAATCACCTTTCTTCCCCATTTTGATGCTTGGTTTGAACTGCAGAAAATTTTCCTGATCCTGTCTACATGCCTAAATGCACTGCTTAGAAATTTGTGTTAATGAGCATTTCGACAGGTGTACCCACTAAAGTGGCTGGTGAGTGTATATTGAGAGTTGCTGCAAACACTGTCACAATGTGAGCCTGTTGTTAAGCTGCAGCAACATGGTAACCTGAACATGAACTACTCTGTATGAATCATAATGTTGCAGCATTTATAAATCTGGTCACATTGCAAAAAACAAAACGTAATTGTTCATCAAATGAATGGTAGCAATAATGATTTTAGTGGTGTTTTAGTAAATACATATATTAAGATTGATACATTATGTGTGAATATTGTACTGTATTTAATCAATCAATGCATGCTAAACAATGAATTAAAGTGAGTTACTAATGCTATAATTCAAAAGAAGATATTTTGTAAAATGCTGACATTTTTCTGAAAAATGTACTTCCATATAAAAAAACTCATAAAGCTTTAAAACCGCATGAGGGAGAGTAAATTATGAGGTAATTTAAATTTTTGGGCGAACAATCCCGTTAATTTTTTGTAATACGTTAGCAACTCTCAAGCATGGCACAGATGCGGTATGTGTGAAACAGGCCTGGGTTTGAGAGATTTAAAAAGTGTATCTCTGTTGATGTTATCTATTAATTTTAGGGCAGTGTATGGGAGCGCATGTGCAAATCATGATTATGGCTTCACAAAGAATATTAAAACTGTTGGAGAAGAGTGAATATGAAATGATATAAAATATGATGTAATTCCCTGAAGTTCTAAAACATTTCAGCCAGACATTTTCAAAGGTTCATTTCCCTTTAACATATAATCAAGTGTCTACAGAACTGGCTCGTCTAGGACAGCATAACTGCTCACTGACTGTCTGTCGTATAGTCGTAATACTGATGCGTATTGATCACAAAAAACTATTAAGCTCCTATTTGATTGGCTGCCTTTATACAACTTTCACTAAAAGCAATTTTTGTAAATTATCATGCAGTAATCAGGATAGCAAGGTAAATGGACTGCTTTTAGGTGAGTGGGAAAAGTGCTTTGACATATTATTGAAGTATTGTTGAAATAAAAAAGACCAAAATATATAATATAATATAATATAATATATATATATATATATATATATATATATATATATATATATATATATATATATATATATATATATATACAAGAAGGTCACTGGTTCGAGTCTCGGTGGGCCATTTGGCATTTCTGTGGGGAGTTTGCATGTTCTCCCCGTGTTTGTGTGTTTTCTCTGGGTCCAAAGACATGCGGTAGGTGAATTGGGTAACCTAAATTGTTCGTAGTGCATGTGTGTGAATAAGTGTGTATGGATATTTCCCAGTGATGGGTTTTGGCTGGAAGGGCACCTGCTGCATAAAACATATGCTGGATAAGTTGGTGGTCCATTCCTCTGTGGCAACTCCTGATTTATAAAGGGACTAAGCCGAAAAGAAAATAAATGAATCAGGGACTTTCTTGCTGTGAGGTGACAGTGCTAACCACTGAGCCACCGAGCTATATAATATAATATATTATAATATAATATAATATAATATAATATAATATAATATAATATAATATAATATAATATAATATAATATAATGGCGACACAGTAGGTAGTGCTGTTGCCTCACAGCAAGAAGGTTTGAGCCTCGGCTGGGTCAGTTGGCGTTTCTGTGTGGAGTTTGCATGTTCTCCCTGCGTTCGCGTGGGTTTCCTCTGGGTGCTCCGGTTTCCCCCAAAGACATGCGGTACAGGTGAATTGGGAAGGCTAATTTGTCCATAGTGTATGGGTGTGAGTGAGTGTGAATGGGTTGCGGCTGGAAGGGCATCCGCTGTGTGGAACATGTGCTGGATAAGTTGGTGGTTCATTCCACTGTGGCGAAAAGAAAATGAATGAATAATATAATATAATATAATATAATATACAATTAAAACATGTTTATTTTAAAGATTCTTTACATTTAGATGTATTTAGACTTGAAATGGTTATTTTTGTTAGACTATATTATTGATATGATCACCAGTGATCTAGCGGCTGCAGATCACTGGTAAACATGCAGATCGCTAAAGAACTACAAATCCGCTGTTATATGGACTACATATCCTGTCATGCACCGCTCACACACACATATTCCGAGTTTCCATTGATTACACACTCACACAGATGGGAGCTCAAAGATAAGATTACAAGGACTATTTAAAGAGCACACACACACACACACACACACACACACACACACACATACATACATCGTGCTGAGTCTTGTTTTACTGTATTTGTTACATTACAACACGTTTTCTTTGCCTTGGCTGGTTGTGTTTTGACCCTCGCTTTGTTTTGTTTGTTTACGTTGCTTGTTGCCTGTACTGACCATTTGCCTGTTTAATGACCACGACTTTGTATTGCCCGTATACTGTACATCTTTGACCCTGTTTGCCGTTGCCTGCCTGACAATTCTTGAATAAACCCTGCATTTGGATCCACACCTCTGTTGTCAGCGTCCTTCACATTACAATTATTTTATATTTTCATGTTTTTCATGTCTAGAACTGTAAACAGTTTTCTGGAGCTCAGTTATCAAACTACATAGATTGTCAACACTCTCTCAATAGGTAAATAATTTCTTTCTTAGTTACGCTTTTAATTTAGTTTTTTTATTTTAACAGAACATGCAGATGTGATCAGCTCACTGTTCAGCAAAGAATGTTGAATTTAAGATCAATATCACTGTTGATTATTATACTTTCAAAACACACACACACACAATGAAAATGCATTTATTCATGTAAATGGTCATTTATTAAGAGTTAATTCTTTTTATAATGATTGTTACTTTATTATAATAATGGCCTTTATGTGTCTCTTATATTAAGAGTTACTTTTAATAATGACTGGTACTGTATTATTATATAGACCCTTCTGTATCTGCATGTACTGTAAAAATATCTGTTAAATAACAATTTCTGTATTTTGTATTTTTTTGTTTATTTACGGTTGTGAATTGCATTATGGGATGCCGTTCTCTGCTCTGTAGACTTTTCATGTTGAAAATTCAACCCTACAGTTTAACAAAGTGACTTTTATTGATATTTTAGTCATTTGAAATAATATAACGTTTAAGAAATAATTCAGAGAGAAATAAGTCTGTAAAATAACAGAAAATGACAGACAATATATCACCTTAAACGATTAAACATGTTAGTAAAAGCCACTTTTTCCAACTTTTTAAGTTAAAAGTTGTCAAAAGAAACATTAATAACTAATAATGCAATTCAAAAGCATAAATAATAATAGAATAAAAACATGAATCACAAAATTTGGAAAATTTACAGATATTTTTTACAGTGTGGGATTTTTTTTGATTAACCCTTATTACCTGTAGTGTATGAGTGTGTGTGTGTGAATGAGAGAGTGTGTGGGTTTTTTCATTCAGTTCATTCTGCTGTGGCAACCCTTGATAAAGCAGGCAATAATCTGAAGAAGAGTGAATGAGAGTGAGTGCATTTATAACACAATTATCATCAGTTATTCTATATCTCACTTTCAAAACAGCTCCAACAAAAGGCTCTGATTAACAGCAAAAAAAGTTCAACTATTGTTACAAGCCTAAAAACAAAACTAAAATTAGGTAGCCTACTGTTTATATACAAAAGGATAAATTTATCCGGTAACACTTTATAATAACTACACACGATTAATCATTTATTAAGCATTAGCAAGTAGTGAATTCATTATCTGTTAAGCATTAAAGGGCACCTATGGTGAAAAAACAACTTTTTAAGCTGTTTGGACGGACATATGCGCACTCTTTTTGCACACAAATGTGACAGGATACAGGTTAATCTCCACTGCTGTATGGATATCTGTTATGTTAATAAATGCTTTAATATCTCAACTTCATCCAGTTTTGTGACCTAATCTAAAGTGAGGACTATTTATGCTTTATAAATCCCTTATAAATGACAATTAAAGACTCAGTTAAATTCTAAACAGGAAAAATGACATTATTCATTTCTTTTCGTTTAAAGATACACAAATGAAACTTTACTTCAAATGAAAAATAAATCTTTGCAACCTTATCTAAAATAAAATAACTGTAGAGTTTAAACATTGCATCTTATTATATTGTTAAATTATTATATTGTTGTTGTTGTTTTGTCCAGTTTTATGTCGTATTTTGACACTCCTGTTATTTGGCAATGTCATTTTTTTTTAGAAAAGTTTGCAAAGATTATTGTTCATTTGATTCTGAGCCTTTAATTGTCATTTATAAGGGATTTATAAAGCATAAATAGTCCTCACTTTAGATCAGGTCACAAAATTGCATGAAGTTGAGTTAATAAAGCATTTATTAAAATATTAGTTAACTATTAGTATATGCCTGAATAATAAGATATATAAATGTTGATTTCAATAGTTTATTAATCATTTACTAACTCATTCTGAATTATCCTAAAAACCCTCAACTACTCTTAAATACAATTGGTTTGTAAATAATGCAATACTTAATTTAGTATGAAAAATAAATCCTTAACTAAGTATGAAAGTACAAGTATTAAGCACAAATACTCGGCGTATGCTCGAGTGACGTCACTGTCACCGGATGGTAGCTTCGCTGCATTTGTTTGGAGTTTATATTCGCAATTTACATTTTTATCATAAAATACCTCCTCATTCACTAAATATTTATCTCTCCTACTTGGGGTGAACAATCCCTTAACACACTCATACAAACAAATCTACTTTTAAACGTTCTGTCTCTCGAGCATCCGCCTGGTGTTT
Source organism: Danio aesculapii (assembly GCF_903798145.1). Lineage (NCBI taxonomy): Eukaryota > Metazoa > Chordata > Actinopteri > Cypriniformes > Danionidae > Danio > Danio aesculapii. The sequence continues at coordinate 36,030,987 of NC_079447.1, read as the reverse complement.
GTAGCTTTAGCCTGCTAGCACCGCTGGTCAGCTAAAGCTACCGACCTCTTTCACTCACTTATTTTCTCACTTACTGGCTTTGCTCTTCACCTTGTACAATGTCGCTTGCGTGTCTGTCCTTGAGTGCAGGAAAAGCATCGATGGAGGCGATGGAGCTGGAGCTGGAAGCAGTGGAGTCCCAGATTCGCTCGCTGGAGACGAAGGGAGAGGGCATCAGGGCTATGCTCTTAACCCGTTCTCGCTCGTCTGAGGTAAGTGTTCGATACAACGACAATCCTCCTGCTTCCTCAACCCCGTGTGCTTCTCTGTCCAGGCCCAGCGCACCGAGAACGCGGTTCGCCCAGGCGTCGTTCACGCCGACACCCGGCTACCACGGCCCCTGGGTGCAGCCGCGTAAGGTGCTTACCTGGTCCCGGGGCAGAACGTCTCCTCCTCCGGTGTTCGAGATCCCCACGGACAACCGCTTCACCCCTCTCCGCGAGACGGGTCACGATGTGGCCATCATTGGCGACTCAATCGTGTGCCACGTCCGCTCCGCTTCCTCCAAAAGTAACAAAGTACGCACTTTCTGCTTCCCTGGTGCCCGAGTTAAGAATATTTCTGCACAGATACCTACTATCCTGAGCGCTGCCGAGAGCCTCGGTGCCGTCGTCCTCCACGTGGGGACAAACGACACCGGGCTCCGGCAGACGGAGATCCTGAAGAAGGACTTCATGAGCCTGATCGAGACGGTTCGACGCACCTTGCCCGCCACACAGATCATCAATTCTGGACTGCTTCCTACCTACCGCCAAGGAAATGAAAGGTTCAGTAGACTTTTTGCTCTGAATGAATGGCTATTAACATGGTGTGAAGAACAGAAATTGCTCTTTGCCAATAACTGGAATCTTTTCTGGAAGCGTCCTAGGCTTTTCCGTGCTGACGGGCTGCACCCCAGTCGAGCTGGAGCTGAACTTCTGTCGGACAACATCTCCAGAACACTTCGCTCTATCTGACTAGTAAGTAAAAACTCACAAAATTCACAATTTAGCCATACAGAGTCCCACATAAATAACAGTAATGCATACCTAGCTGACCCCATAGAGACTGTGTCTGTTCCTCGCATTATTAGATCAAGAAACAAACGTACTGTGTGCTCCAGAAATAATCTATTAAGAATTAAACCAGAAAAACCACTAAAAAGTGAAAATACAAATTTCATGAAGCTTGGTCTCCTAAACATCAGGTCACTAGCACCTAAAGCACTTATCATAAATGAAATAATAACAGATAACAATCTTAATGCACTCTGTCTCACTGAAACCTGACTGAAACAAAATGACTATATTAGTTTAAATGGAGCAACTCCTCCAGGATTCTTATATAAACATGAGGCTCGTCAAACTGGTCGTGGTGGTGGAGTTGCGTCAATCTTTAGTGATATTCTTAATGTTAATCAGAGAAACAGACTTATGTTTAGCTCCTTTGAAGTATTAGTGCTTAATGTTATCCTTCCAAACACTATGCAAAAACCTATGTTATCTCTCACTCTAATCACCATAAATAGACCCCCAGGACCCTATGTCAATTTTCTAAAAGAGTTTTCTGATTTTATTTCTGACTTACTAGTTAAAACTGATAAAATACTAATTGTAGGAGACTTTAACATCCACATAGATGTTAGGATGTTACGACACATTAGGGCTCGCGTTTATGGACTTACTGCTCTCACTAGGAATAAAGCAAAATGTTATTGGTCCAACCCATCGCCTAAAGCATACATTAGATCTAATTCTGTCTTATGGAATTGAGGTCATTGATGTAGACATTATACCACAAAGTGATGATATTACAGACCACTACCTCTTACTATATAAGCTGTGTTTACCTGAAATTAGCAGATCCGCTCCAATGTATCGTCCTAGTAGAACTATTGTTCCATCCACCAAAGATGAATTTATAAATAACTTACCTGATCTTTCTCTACTTCGAAATGCACCCGCAAACGCAAATGACCTTGATGTAGTAACCAGCAGTATGGATGCCATCTTTACTAGCACTCTAAATACTGTGGCACCCATCAAACTAAAAAAGGCTAGAGAGAATAAAACTACACCATGGTATAATAGTCATACCTGCGCTCTCAAAACAGCAACCCGTGCCCTGGAACGTAAATGGAAAAAACTAATTTAGAAGTCTTTAGAATTGCATACAAAGACAGTATGTCCACCTATAGGAGGGCTTTAAAATCTGCCGGGGCTGAGCACCTCCGCAAACTGATAGAAAATAATCATAACAATCCTAGATTCTTATTTAACACCATTGCTAAATTAACAAATAATCGGTCATCTTTGGAACAAAACGTTCCACTGCAAATTAGTAGTGATGACTTCATGAATTTTTTCAGTGATAAAATAGAAGGCTTTAGACAGAAAATAGGAGATATTAAACTTTCTGCACCGCCTTATACTTCAGATCCAGTAAACACGCCACTGAATCTAAATAACCTACAGTGCTTTAAAATCATAGAACAGGAAGAGCTAGACAAAATTACAAATAGCTCTAAATCAGCTACGTGTATATTGGACCCAATTCCAACAAAGTTACTGAAAGAATTGCTACCTGTTATAGGAGAACCTCTTCTTAACATTATCAACTCTTCTTTATCTTTAGGCCATGTTCCAAATCCTTATAGGTTAGCTGTTATTAAACCTATTATTAAGAAACTGGATCCCAGCAACTTAGCTAATTATAGGCCTATTTCAAATCTTCCATTTATGTCTAAAATACTAGAAAAAGTTGTTTCTGCTCAATTATGCTCCTTTCTGCAGACAAACAATGTTTTTGAAGTGTTTCAGTCAGGTTTCAGAGCTCATCACAGTACAGAAACTGCATTAGTGAAAATAACCAACGATTTACTCTTAGCTGCTGACCAAGGGTGCATCTCGCTATTAGTTCTACTCGATCCTAGTGTGGCATTTGACACCATTGACCATGGTATCCTTATTAATCGCTTAAAGTCTACAGGTGTCCAGGGACAGGCCCTACAATGGTTTAAGTCATACTTATCTGACCGTTACCAGTTTGTGAATATTAATGGACAGCCTTCACAAATCAGCCCAGTAAAATACGGGGTGCCTCAAGGATCAGTTTTAGGCCCTTTGCTGTTTACAATATACATGCTACCCCTGGGAGACATTATTAGAAGACATGGGATCAGCTTTCACTGCTATGCAGATGATACTCAATTATATATTTCAACTAAACCTGACGAGACGTCTAAACTGTCCAAGCTAACTGAGTGTATTAAAGATGTTAAAGACTGGATGACCAACAATTATCTTCTCTTAAACTCAGACAAAACAGAATTATTACTTATTGGGCCTAAATCCTGTACACAGCAGATCTCACAACTCGACCTACAATTAGAGGGATACAAAGTTAGCGTTAGCTCTACTATAAAAGATCTGGGTGTCATATTAGACAGCAATTTAACTTTTGAAAACCATATATCCCATGTCACAAAAACTGCTTTCTTTCATCTGAGAAATATCACATCACACCAATTTTATCCTCCTTACACTGGCTGCCTGTCAAGTTTCGTATTGAATTTAAAATATTGCTTCTTACATATAAAGCTTTAAATAATCTAGCTCCTGTTTCCCCTTCGGATGGGGAACTCCAGTGCTATGTGGAAACTTCCACTATGGGGATTTCGTCAGAATCCAATCATCTGAAAGAGTATAAAAACGGGCCAATGAAATGCCAATGAGTTGGCAGCGTCAGCGTGCACAGCTGGCATCAATGACAATCAGTCATGCTATAAAGACGCAGCCAGTGCCATGCTCGACATCCTTTTCGCTTTCAGAGCCTTTCACGAAGCTTCTGAGAGAGTCTTTGAGGGTATCTCCAACCTGTGTCTACAGAGAGAGATCGAGAAGCAGCTTCTCCCGGTCCAGAGCGCGTATACGCAGTGGCAGATGGTCGAGCTGGGTATTTCTCCCTTGCCTGGCGTCCTTTGGGTCCGGTCCTCCTAGAGCGGTTTGTATATAGGAAAAAAGCTTTCCTAAAAGAGCAACACGGTCGTGCAGCGCGTCTTTTTCAAGACGTCACTCCGACCGTGCGTTTCTGGATGCGGTGGTTTCCTATCCCCGGATGATGGGCACGAGCACAGCGTTTCATGTCTGGGGGTCCAGCATGTTAATGCGGTGCTCGCGGGCAGTGCATGCCATCACTGATGTCATGTCTGTTGCGCAGTTAAGATCGCGGCTCGCTCTTGCAAAAGAGCCACCCACCCCAGTTGTCCCCCGCACTGCGGTTGGCACTCGGGCAGATCTGAGGGTTTGGTCGCTCTCTCACCTGATGACACTGGGGGTCAGATGTCCATCGCTGCATCGGAGGATGGGCTGTCATTGTCTGATGAGGATGCGAGCCCGCTCGCTCCCTCCCTCCGGGGTGGAGAGTGCGGCGTTAGCATCTAAAAAGCAGACGTGATGGCCGTGCTTTCTCGGGCTGCTTCGGCCGTGGGTCTGGTGATGGTTTATCCCCCAGCCCCGTGGCCGGACCGACTAGATGGGTGTGATGTGGAGGATATAAGGAGGCAAGACCTTCAAAGCCTCCCGTCCCCTTCTTCCCAGAAGTGCACAGTAAACTCACGCTGTCCTGAGGGCACTTTTTTCTGCCCGATCTGCGTGCGCTTCCATCCTCACCATCCTTGGAGGTTGGGCTGTCAAGGTCTGACGAGGATTCGAACCCGCTCGCTCCCTCCGGGACTTTGAGCGTGGCATCGAATCCAGAAGCAGACTTTGCGGCTGTGCTTCCCCAGGCTGCTTCGGCCGTGGCTCTGGAGATGGTTTATCCCCCAGCCCCGCGGCCGGACCGATTAGAGGGGTGTGATGTGGAGGATGAAGGCAAGACCTTCTAAGCCTCCCCATCCCCTTCTTCCTGGATGGGCACAGTAGGCTCACACAGTGTGCTGCGTGCGCCTTCCCCCTCACCATGCATGCTATGGCCACCTACCAGCGCTACCAAGCGCAGGCGCTGGCCCGGCTGCGCGAGGATGGTTCTGACCCAGGACTGAGCATGCGCTCCGCACCGCAACCGACTATGCTCTTACAAAAAAAAAAGTCGGCTGTGTGTGCCCTGGGAAGGACGATGATCACATCCGTGATCCAGGAATGCCACCTCAGGCTAAACCTGGTGATGTGCGTGACGTTAACAAAGTTCGCTTTCTTAACTCACCCATATCCCAGGCTGGCCTGTTCGGCGACACTGGCGGTGAATTCGCCCAGGAATTCACGCTGGTGATAGAGCAGTCGGAGGCGATGGGCGAGGTCTCTATCGGCGGGATTGTATGACCGCTCCCCACCGCAGAGCCATCCACATCCACTGCTTTTTCGCCGAGGACGCCCGCCCGCAGCTTTGCTTCGCCGCCCCCGCCTGCGCATCCGGCCACGCGGCTGCGCCGAGCATCGCGCAGGCAACCAGCGTCCCCCGCCCAGGGCGCCGCTAAGTTCAGTAAAACGGACCGCGAAGCGTCCCTGAGGCGGGCCATCTGGAGAGGAGGGAATTTGCTCTTTCCCCGCTGGAGGGCGGGGCACGTTATTTAAAGGCGTAAAAAAAAAAAAAAAAAAAAAAACGCCATCAAAATCCTCAGTGAAAGAGCACTTTTCCCCTCCTCCGGATGTGACAGCCCGAACACTGCCAGTCTGGGACGCTATGCCTTCCAGCTCGCAGGATCGGTGCATTTCGCCAATGGCTCATGGAGCGCGAGAGAACGGTCGCCTTTCTCTCCACTCCCAGCCCCTCTCCTGGAGTTTGAGTGCGAGACGAGAACATCTCTCCTGCTCTCCTGTGGGACCCCAGCGCTCCCCGGATAAGCCCACTCACTCCACGCTGCCCCGCCGCTGGCACGTCAGCGATCGTGCGGGTGGGACCATTTGCGGGGGCTCTGCCTGCCTGGTTGGCGTGGGCCAGCCCATCGCAATGGCTCATCCATACGACCAGACTCGGCTATGCGATTCAGTTCGCGAAACGGCCTCCCAGGTTCACGGGCGACCAGGGTCAGTCCTGCGTCCGCCCCTGTCTTGCGAGAGGAGATTGCTGTCCTCCTGGCGAAGGATGCAATCGAGCCGGCCCTCCAGCCGAGATGGAGCGCAGGTTTTACAGCCCGCACTTCATCGTGCCCAAAAAAAGAGCGGTGGGCTATGGCCAATCCTATATCTGCACATTTTGAACCGCTGCCTTCACAGGCTGCGCTCCGGAATGCTTACGCAGATGAGCATCACGCGATGCGTTCGTCCTCAGGATTGGTTTGCAGCAATAGATCTGAAGGACGCGTATTTTCATATCTCCACACTTCCACGCCACCGGCAGTTTCTGCGGTTTGCGTTTGAAGGTCGAGCATGGCAATACAAGGTCCTCCCCTTCGGGCTCTCTCTGTCTCCGCGAGTTTTCACCAAGCTCGCGGAGGGTGCCCTCGCGCCCCTTCGGCTTGCCGGTATCTGCACGCTCAATTATTTCGATGACTGGCTGATTTTTAGCCCACTCTCAGGAGCAATTGATTATGCACAGAGACAAGGTGCTCCGGCACCTCCGCCCGTTGGGGTTTCAGGTCAACCGAGAAAAGAGCAAGCTCGCCCCCGTGCAGAGCATCTCCTTTCTCGGGTTGGAGCTGTACTCGATCACTATGGAGGTAATGCTGAACTGTCTGAGAGAGTTCGACAGGAAAAAAAGTGGTCCCCCTGAAATTATTTCAGAGGCTCCTGGGGCATATGGCATCCGTAGCCGCGGCCACGCCGCTCGGATTGCTCCATATGAGACCACTACAGCATTGGCTTCACGATCGGGTCCCCAGACGCGCATGGCACGCGGGCACACACCGAGTGACTGTCACTGCGCTGTGTCACCGCACCCGCACCCCTGGAAAGGACCCCTCCTTCCTACGGGCCAGTGTTACGCATGACTCCACCCCGAGTCATGCGTAAGTATGCACTCCCCCCAGTGAGCCTACTCGCGCAGTTTCTGTGCAAGGTCAGGGAGGACGAAGGGCAGGTCTTGCTAGTTGCGCCCCTGGCCCAACCGGACCTGGATATCAGAACTCTCCCTCCTCGCGACGCCCCCCCTGGCGAGTCCCTTTGAGAGAGGACCTACTCTCTCAGGGACAGGGCACCATCTGGCACCCTCACTTAGTTCTGTGGAACCTCCACGTGGGGTCCATAAGACGCGACGAGGAAGACTTAGGTAACCTACCGGTGGCGGTCGTTAATACCATCACTCAGGCTAGTGCACCCTCTACGAGGCATGCCTACGCCCTGGAGTGGAGTCTATTCACTGAGTGGTGCGCTTCTCGCCGAGAAGACCCCCGATCTTGCCAGATCAGTGTTGTGCTTTCTTTCCTTCAGGACAGGTGGAGCGAAGGCTGTCGCGCTCCACACTGAGGGTTCACGTGGCCACCATCTCCGCTCATCATGATGCGTGGATGGCGGCACCGTGGGGAGGCATAACCTCATCATCCAGTTCCTCAGAGGTGCGAGGCGGATGTTTTCCCCCGCCCCCCTCTCATACCCTCTTGAGATCTCGCGGTAGTGCTACGAGCCTACGTGGGGATCCCTTCGAACCACTTGACTCAGTATCCTTGAGATTTCTGTCCTTGAAGACAGCTCTGCTGGTCGTGTTGGCATCGGTTAAGAGGGTTAGGTACGTGGAGGCATTTTCGGTCAGTGACTCGTGCCTGGAATTCGGGCCGGCCTACTCTCACGTTGTCCTGAGACCCCGGCCCGGCTATGTGCCCAAGGTTCCTACCACGCCGTTTAAGAATCAGGTAGTGAGCCTGCAAGCGCTGCCCGCGGAGGAGGCAGACCCAGCCCTTTCATTGTTGTGTCCTGTTCGCGCTTTGCGAATATATGTGGACCACACTCAGAGCCTTAGATCCTCTGACCAGCTCTTTGTTGAGGTTGGCCCACTGGATAGTGGATGCCATCTCCCTCGCCTTTGGGCCAGGGTGAGCCGTGTCCCCCGGGGGTGAGAGCGCACTCCACTACGGAGCATCGCATCCTCCTGGGCGTTAGCACGCGGCGCCTCTCTGACAGACATTTGTAGAGCTACGGGTTGGGTGACACCCAATACATTTGCAAGGTTACAATCTGCGAGTGGAGCCGGTTTCCTCAAGGGTATTAGGCAACCCTTGGTGATTGAGGAAACGCTTCGGTTGAGGTGTCAAAACATGCTTGCTGCGCCACTCTCCCTAACCCGGAGATACGTGCGCTTTTTCAGCTTTGTCATTTTAGTTCCCCATTTCTTTGGCGAACCCTGCAGAGTTCCTCCGAGGCCCCCAGCACCTGACTCAGCGGAGGAGTCAGGTGTTGGCCCGTTACGTTGTCTGCATGCCCGCTGGTCAGCCCGCGTTCTGGGTATAGGTGCCTGCTATGTGTGATCCCCGCTGGCGATCCCACACGTTCACTCAGCCACGGTATAGTCCCCCCTTCTAGGGCAGGCTCGTGTCTTCCCTCCCCGCTAACCATCCTTATGCAAGGACTCCCCATCTCTGGGCTAGTCCATAGGTTGTCACCAGGTCTCCCCTCTGGGTAACAGGTGAGCTCCGCAGCGTCCTCCCTATCGGGACTGAACGCTTTCCCAACGTACTGTCGTATCAAAACCTATTTTACCGGGTTATTGCGACTCCCGAAAAACATAACTGTTCTGAACAGGTAAGTGAGGGCCAGGGGACACGTTGGAAGACTGTGTCTCGGGGCGTTGTAGGTGCGCTCGCTCTACTGCGTGGCACACCCTTCGCCAGGGACGCAGTAAGGTTCTTTCGTTGTGGCGTTTTCCATAGATTTCCCCATAGTGGAAGTTTCCACATAGCATTGGAGTTCCCCATCCGAAGGGGAACGCTACGGTTACTAAATTAACCCTTCGTTCCCCGAGGGGGGGAACGGAAATGCTATGTTCCTTCGCCACAACGATTGTCCCTTAGCTGTTGAGCGTGAAAGTCTCTTCAGCTAGAAAAGGACGTCGAGCATGGCACTGGCTGCGTCTTTATAGCATGACTGATTGTCATTGATGCCAGCTGTGCACGCTGACGCTGCCAACTCATTGGCATTTCATTGGCCCGTTTTTATACTCTTTCAGATGATTGGATTCTGACGAAATCCCCATAGTGGAAGTTTCCACATAGCATTTCCGTTCCCCCCCTCAGGGAACGAAGGGTTACTTTAGTAACCGTAGCGTTATCTAACCAATCTTCTGTCTCGCTACAATGCAACTCGCTCTTTAAGGTCTCAAAACTTAGGGTTTCTGGTAGTACCTAGAATAGCAAAGTTGAGTAAAGGAGGTCGAGCCTTCTCATTTATAGCTCCTAAACTCTGGAATAGCCTTCCTGATAACGTCCGAGGCTCAGACACACTTTCCCAATTCAAAACTAGATTAAAGACCTATCTGTTCAGTAAAGCATACACTTAGTGCACCACTTAGGGGGCTTCCACACAGGATCTGCATCTTGTTGATATACACTGTGAACATCAGCTACGCTAATTATTTTCTTTATTCTCCATTTCCACCTGGGGATACTCTTCCCGAGGCCCTCAGACTATGCAGAGTCACTGATTCGATCCAAGACCAACGACGAGATGATCCCAAGGTTTCCATATCCTGGACCAGGCCGAATCCTGAGCAGCTACTGTGATGGTCATGGAAGAGTGGAGAACATGAGACTGATTCCTGTGATGCTCCAGAGACAGACGAGTCTTCGCTGAGGCCAGCTTCCAGCCTCCGCCACTGAGACTGCAGCTCTGCACAAGACGTTTGGCCAGCGGAGAAATTAAAATGATTGTGCCCAACTGAGCCTGGTTTCTCTCAAGGTTTTTTTTTTCTTCACTTCTGCCATTAGTGAAGTTTTTTTCCCTCTCCGTTGTCGCCACTGGCTTGCATGGTTCAGGATCTATAGAGCTGCGCATCGTTGGATTTGCTCTTCAATATTTGGACTCTCAGTAGTGATTATTAAACCACACTGAACTGAGCTAAACTGATCTGAACTTAAACACTACAAACTGAACTACACTGTTCCTATTTACTGTGACCTTTTATGTGAAGCTGCTTTGACACAATCTACATTGTATAAGCGCTATACAAATAAAGGTTAATTGAATTGAATTGAATATATAGGTGCTTATAAGTCAAGAATACAGCATTTGTAGCTGGAATTATAAAATGCTTACTAACGTTTATTAATGTTGAGTTAATGCTTAACAAATACTGAATTCACTAGATGCTAATGCTTAGTAAATGAATTATAGTGTGTAGTTATTATAAAGTGTTACCATTTATCCTTATTTATCCTTATTTAAGGCAAAAATAATAAAAGAAATAAAAGGTTTTTTATACTGTATTATGTTTTTGTAAATGGATGATATGGTTGCTCAGTGATCAGCACTGTTGCCTCACAGCAGGAAGGTTGCTGGTTCGAGTCCCGACTGGGTCAGTTGGCATTTCTGTGTGGAGTTTGCATGTTCTTTCCATGTTCATGTAAGTTTCCTCTGGGTGCTCCGGTTTCCCCCACAGTGCAAAGACATGCGCTATAAGTGAATTGAATAAACTAAATTGTTCGTAGTGTGGATGTATGAATGTTTCCTACTACTGGCTTGCAGCTGGAAGAGCACATACTAGGCTGAAGGAAAACTAATGAATTAATATATTTGAAGACACCTTTACATCAATTGTTTCAATTATAAATGGAAAACTTTCAAAAATCCAAAGCCTTACAGAATTTTTTGGTTTATTTTTTGTTTACAGAAAGCATTTTTTAAAATATGACACAATATGGAAGAAAAATGTACTATTTCTTTTTTTGTGCCCACTTGGAATTCTGCTGAGAACCAGTGATTTAAAAAAAAAAAAACATTAGCACTGACCATTTCATTCTGCCTTTGTCAGAAACAATAAACCGCCTAGCTAATAATGATCGACAGAGATGCTAATGCTTTCTTTTTCAGAAAATTCGATTTGACAAGTTGCTGAGAGAGTTTAGCACAGTGGGGCAAAGGTCAAATCTCAGCGCTAAATCTACGCCACAAAATATTATACATCAGACACGATGATGACAACATTACACTTCATTAGAGTTCCCATGATCCTTCAGTGCACTCAGGGCGACCGGGTTGTGTTTGTGTTGCAGAGCGGAGAATCTCTAAAAACAATGTTCTCAGGATCCGAAATATGTAGCTTTGTTGTGATATCTCACTTCATGTTTTTTTTGCCATCTGAGTTTATTTCATGTTGTGTTTAGGAATAATATTTAAACTGAGCACATGTCAGCCTCCAGGGAAACATAAACTCTGACAAATGTCAAAGCACAGCGGGAGAGAGATAGAACAAAGCGTGAAAAAGTAAAATATATTGTTTTATGTTATGTTTTGGTCTATTTAAATCTATGTATGTGTTTATTTAGTGTTTCTGTTGTAAATCACAACTCCTTCACTGGGCCAAGTGCACTTGCACAGTGTTTAAATCAGATTCAGCACACACAAAACCACACAAGAAGTGTTCAAATAATGAGAGAAATGAGAGTGAAGTTAATTAATTGCGAACGTATTATGTTATTGGTCTCCGAGTGGACATTATACACAAAATCGCATTAGCTCTTAAGTACAACAGAACTGATCCACACATGCATAATGTATGAATCTCTGCCAGACTGCATAGAGCACTTCCATCTAGTGCTTTATCTCTCTGTTTGCTCCTGTCTGATCTGCTTTTACTGGCTCAAGATTCACTGTGCTATTTATGAGATGCTTCGAAAGCATTTCTAAAATAACACAGCTCCTCAGACTTAAATGTGAAATTACATTTCATAGAGAGCATGTTTTCTACAAATTGGGAAATCCTGTCAGACTCTTGACTTGCTGGTTTTAATGGAAAAATAAGCTGTGGAGTTGTGTATTTACTATTGTGCAGTAAAGAACCTTTATTATACAAGTTTGTATAATAAGCTAAGTTTATATGAATGGTATTGGTATGAAAAGTGATTTTAATTGCCTTATGATTGCAGTTTTATAAAGATAGAGAGAACAAAAGAGGGTCTTTTTGTCCAACTAAACAATTCTTTTGACCTTCGCATGCATTGTGAACTAAAGACTTCTTAAAAAATGGAATGCTCTGATAATTGATTTCTTTTTATCTAAGGTCATATGAAAATGATTCCCTCTGCTAACAGTGAAAATCGCTTCTGTGTCTATTATCAAAGAGAGGGACAAGAGAACCGCTTGCTGAATTGCTTTTTTTCCTGCTCTAACCAAGCACTTAGGCGAAAAAGTGCATCAAAGACACGATCATTTGCCATCTTGATTTTATAAATTGTTGCTTGACTTAGTGGAAAAATCCATTTTCTTCTCTTTATTACTGTATCAGACATCAAATGAAAGGTATATTAGAAAAGATGTAACAAACATTGCCTGCAAAGTGGTGCGGAATAGGGAAATATGCACAGTGAAAAAGCAGAAATATTGAAGAAACATTGTGTCTGTTGTATTATAGGAAGAGCAGATCTTGCTGGTGGCTGTTGTGTAAACTACTCATACTAGTGCATTGATCAGTTTAATTACATGCAGTGGTGGAAAGAGTACTGGAAAAGCATACTTGAGTAAAAGCACCATTACTTGCTTAACATGTAGAGTAAAAGTATCTGATGTGAATATGACTCAATGTATGAGTAAAGACCTTTCAAAAGTACTCAAGAGTAGCGAGTATTACGCTGTAAAAAGCTGAGGCATTTACATGTAATTTGTGGATGTGTGTAAACGTAACATTCTGTAGTGCATTTAGTTATTGTCCAGCAGGCACACAACGTCATAAGATGTTAAAATTAGGTTAGATTTAGGTCATGGCGTCTGGTGACCAAAGTTCAATGTCTAGCCAGTCTAAGGACAACGTTATTTTGATGTCCAATAATGACGTCAAATGACATTGATATTTGGTTGATATTAGGTTGCGTTAGAAAGGGACCAAAATCCAACCTCGAGCCAAGATCCTAAACCAACGTCATGTTGATATCAAATACTGACATTTATTCGTCAGGGATGGCAACCAAAATCCATCGTCTGATAGACATCATAGAGATATTTGGTTGATTTTAGGTTGGACGTGGGACATCCACGTCAGCCTGACATTGGAACCGATGTCAAACTGATTTTCATTTGCAAACAAAATGCAACATTCCCCACTACATTGAGGTACAACGTTATTCTGATGTCATGATGACTTTTTGTGCCTGCTTGGTGTTTAAGGCCATTTCAGTCATCATACAGTAAACATCCGTCATCTTCTCATCAGTGATGACATTTTAATGCTTTCCAGTGCTTTCCAGGTTTGCTGCAATTATAAAGGGCCCATGTCTTGAGGTAGTTTATTATGATGCAATTTATCTTCTTTATCTTATCTATGTATGCTTCTTCTATGTACAAGAAAAATAAAGTAGTGACTGCAGGTTGAAGGAAAGTAGAGGAGTAAAAGTACTGATACTGCACTAAAAATGTACTCGAAGGAAAGTAATAGTACACATAATCTAGATAATGGAAGCGGAAAAAGAATAGTGCTTGAGATTACAAAATTTCCTTGCTCTGTTAAACATAACTTGAAAAAATAAAAAATATCTTCATCTGTATATTTTTTAATTGTATAATGAACTTATTACAATGAAAACATAAGAATACCATTTATAACACAATAGTCAAGCTGCACCTGCCTTTGCCTTGTTTTGCTCACTGAAGACTTCTGAATTGTGGTCTATCCATTGAGCAACGGTATGTTTGTTTTTAAAAAGGTTTAATTTACAACTTTTAATTGAAAAATTTATTCAAATTAGATTTAAATTTTTTTACAACTACCTTAAATTAGAAAAGACAATGGGCTCTATTTTAATGATCTAGGAGCAGTCCAAAGCGCAGGGTACAAAAGTATTAAGGGCGTGTAAGAATCCACTTTTGCTATTTTAAGGACAAAAAAATCCGCTCAGCTCCACGGCGCATGGTCTAACAGGGTTGAGCTTATTCTCTTAATGAGTTATGGGTGTGTTTTGAGAATAAACCAATCAGAGCCTCATCTCCCATTCCCTTTAAGAGTCAGTTGCGTCACATCATGGTGCATTTGCTATTTACATGGCGGACTTTGTAAGTGGAAAAAACGGTACAGTTACTAAAGTAACCCTTCGTTCCCTGAGGGGGGGGAACGGAAATGCTATGTGGAAACTTCCACTATGGGGATTTTGGCAGAAACCAATCATCTGAAAGAGTATAAAAACAGGCCAATGAAATGCCAATGAGTTGGCAGCGTCAGCATGCACAGCTGGCGTCAATGACAATCAGTCATGCTATAAAGACACAGCCAGTGCCATGCTCGACATCCTTTTCTAGCTGAAGAGACTTTCATGCTCAACAACTAAGGGACAATCGTTGTGGTGAAGGAACATAGCATTTCCGTTCCCCCCCTCGGGGAACGAAGGGTTACTTTAGTAACCGTAGCGTTCCCCTTCGGATGGGGAACTCCAATGCTATGTGAAACTTCCACTATGGGGAAATCTATGGAAAACGCCACAACGAAAGAACCTTACTGCATCCCTGGCGAAGGGTGTGCCACACATTAGAGCGAGCGCACCTACAACGCACCGAGACACAGTCTTCCAACGTGTCCCCTGGCCCTTACTTACCTTCCTTACCTGTTCAGGAACAGTTATATTTTTCGGGGAATCGCAGTAACCCAGTAAAATAGGTTTTAAAGAGCCCATATTATGGATTTTTGAAAATGCCCTTCCATGTAGTGTGTAACACAGCTCTAAGTGAAGTGAAATATCCAGCTAAGGCTTAAATCAATATCAATAAGTGTACAGTGTTTAAAATTATTGATTAATCTATAAAAAAGTCGACTCATAAGGCTTCAAATGAGTCGTCTTGATAACGAGTCATTAGGTGTTTCGCGATGACACGGCTACAAAACACAAGCCCCGGCCAGTAGTTGTGCGCGCAAACCCAGGAGATTTGAAACCTGCGGCCCCGCCCACTAACACAGAAAAAACACCACAGACGCAGCCGAATGAAGTCATGCTGTGCTCAAATGGATATTATTGACGGTCTCTACCCAAAGATGAAACTGTGAAGAGTCAGTGGTTGAGGTATATTTTTGCAAAAATACCTCAGGCATTATTGCCCAGCCTTGTGCAGTTCGAGTGCTTCTGGAAACTACATACTTACAAAGAAGAATTCATCGGCTGTTTGTTAAAGGAAGGATCAGAAAAGACTATAAGGGACTATGTCAGAACATGGATCAGTGCATCATCAGTTTCAGGATCAGTTTCTTCCTCCATTTCACTAGTGTAAGTAGGTGTGAATAAAATTGTTGCCTCGTTTACTCTAGCTTGCAAATTATGTATTTATTGTGTTTTGTTACTTGTTAACCTGATACAGTACACGTGGTTACTCTTTATATTCTCATATCGCATGTAAAGCCACGTTGAAAATGCGACGCGTGCCGATTTGTTTACGGATTTAACGTTAAATGCTTTTGTGATCTCGCATTCCACTGCCGTTTGTCGTTGCTATAGCCATCGTAAGCTAGGGGCTAGGAGACAAGTGTCGATCTCCCTAGTTCTTCTGAGGAGGAGCGTAATGTGTGTGTTTGTGTTTGTTTGTGTGTGTGTGTGTGTGTGTGTGTGTGTGTGTGTGTGTGTGTGTGTGTGTGTGTGTGAAAAAGAGCAGGTAAAGTGTGTGACGGCTAGGGGCTAGGAGATAGGAGACTTGTGTCAATCTCCCTAGTTCTTCTGAGGAGCGTAATGTTTGTGTGTGTGTGTGTGTGTGTGTGTGTGTGTGTGTGTGTGTGTGAGTGAGTGAGAAAAAGAGCAGGTAGAGTGTGTGACGGCTAGGGGCTAGGAGACAGGAGACTCGTGTCGATCTCCCTAGTTCTTCTGAGGAGAGTAATGTGTGTGTGTGTGTGTGTGTGTGTGTGTGCACGTGTGTGTGTGTGTGTGTGTGAAAAAGCGCAGGTAGAGCGTGTGACGGCTAGGGGCTAGGAGACAGGAGACACGTGTCGATCTCCCTAGTTCGTCTGAGGAGCGTAATGTGTGTGTGTGTGTGTTTGTGTGTGTGTGTGTGTGTGTGAGAAAAAGAGCAGGTAGAGTGTGTGACGGCTAGGAGACTCTTGTCGATCTCCCCAGTTCTTCTGAGGAGGGTTGTGCGTGCGTGTATGTGTGTGTGTGTGTGTGAGAAAAAAGCCTTACACTATGAAGCGTGTATGCACTGTGACTACTTTTATATTGTTGATTAGCTACTGGGCATTTCACTCTGTCTCGCGCTGAAGCCTGTCACTGTCGACCAATCGCAGCAGGCTGTCATCGGTCCAATCAGCGCAGATTAGCTTCGCGCTGAGGAGGGGTTTGGGAACAAATGAATCACTGAACGATTCATATGGGAGTCGCTGGGATAATTAGGTAAACATAAATACAGATTATAAGACCATGAAAGTGTTTTTTGAACTTGCATGCATATTAGACTGTTGTTGGAGACCCTTACGATCAAAATATGACCCTATTTCATGTATAATATGAGCTCTTTAATACAACAGTACGTTGGGAAAGTGTTCAGTCCCGATAGGGAGGACGCTGCGGAGCTCACCTGCTACCCAGAGGGGAGACCTGGTGACAACCTATGGACCAGCCCAGAGATGGGGAGTCCGTGCATAAGGATGGTTAGCGGGGAGGGAAGACACGAGCCCGCCTAGAAGGGGGGACTAAACCATGGCTGAGTAAGCATATGGGATCGCCCGCGGGGATCATGCATAGCAGGCACCTACACCCAGAACACGGGCTGACCAGCGGGCATGCCAACAACGTAACAGGCCAACACCTGACTTCTCCGCTGAGTCAGATGCTGGGGGCCTCGGAGGAACTCTGCAGGGTTTGCCAAATGGGGAACAGAACTGACAAAGCTAAAAAAGCGCACGTATCTCCGGGTTAGGGAGAATGGCGTGGTAGGAACCTTGGGCACATAGCCGGGCCAGGGTCTCAGGACAACGTGAGAGTAGGCCGGCCCGAACTCTAGGCACGAATCACTGATCGAAAATGCCTCCAGGTCCCCAACCCTCTTAATCGATGTCAACGCGACCAGCAGAGCTGTCTTCAAGGACAGAAATCTCAAGGATACTGAGTTGAGTGGCTCGAAGGGATCCCCTCATAGGCTCGTTAGCACTACCGCGAGATCCCAAGAGGGCATGAGAGGGGGGCGGGGTGGAAACATCCGCTCGCACCTCTGAGGAACCGGATGATGAGGTTATGCCTCCCCACGGTGTTCAGATGAGCGGAGATGGCGGCCACGTAAACCTTCAGTTTGGAGGGCGACAGCCTTCGCTTCAACCTGTCCTGAAGGAAAGAAAGCACAACACTGATCTGGCAAGATCGGGGGTCTTCTTGGCGAGAAGCGCACCACTCAGTGAATAGACTCCACTTCAGGGCGTAGGCATGCCTCGTAGAGCATGCTCTAGCCTGAGTGATACTATTAACCACCACCAACGGTAGGTTACGTAAGTCTTCCTCGACGCATCTATAGACCACACGTGGAGGTTTCACAGATTCAATTCAATTCAATTCACCTTTATTTGTATAGCGCTTATACAATGTAGATTGTGTCAAAGCAGCTTCACATAAAAGGTCACAGTAAATAGGAACAGTGTAGTTCAGTTTGTAGTGTTTAAGTTCAGTTCAGTTTAGCTCAGTTCAGTGTGGTTAATAATCACTACTGAGAGTCCAAATACTGAAGAGCAAATCCAACGATGCGCAGCTCTACAGATCCCGAAACATGCAAGCCAGTGGCGACAGCGGAGAGGGAAAAAAAACTTCACCAAAGGTGGAAGTGAAGAAAAAAAACCTTGAGAGAAACCAGGCTCAGTTGGGCACGACCATTTTAATTTCTCCGCTGGCCAAACGTCTTGTGCACAGCTGCAGTCTCAGTGGCGGAGGCTGGAAGCTGGCCTCAGCGAAGACTCGTCTGTCTCTGGAGCGTCACAGGAATCAGTCTCATGTTCTCCACTCCTCCATGACCATCACAGTAGCTGCTCAGGATTCGGCCAGGTTCAGGATATAAAAACCTTGGGATCATCTCGTCGTTGGTCTTGGATCGAATCAGTGGCTCTGCATAGTCTGAGGGCCTCGGGAAGAGTATCCCCAGGTGGAAATGGAGAATAAAGAAAATAATTAGCGTAGCTGATGTTCACAGTGTATATCAACAAGATGCATAACCTGTGTGGAAGCCCCCAAGTGGTGCACTAAGTGTATGCTTTACTGAACAGATAGGTCTTTAATCTAGTTTTGAATTGGGAGAGTGTGTCTGAGCCTCGGACGTTATCAGGAAGGCTATTCCATAGTTTAGGAGCTATAAATGAGAAGGCTCAACCTCCTTTACTCGACTTTGCTATTCTAGGTACTACCAGAAGCCCTGACTTTTGAGACCTTAAAGAGCGAGTTGGATTGTAGCGAGACAGAAGATTGGTTAGATAAACAGGAGCTAGATTATTTAAAGCTTTGTAGGTAAGAAGCAATATTTTAAATTCAATACGAAACTTAACAGGCAGCCAGTGTAAGGAGGATAAAATTGGGGTGATGTGATCAAATTTTCTAGACCTGGTAAGAACTCTTGCAGCTGCATTTTGTACTAATTGAAGTTTGTTAATAGAGGATGCTGGGCAGCCAGCAAACAGTGCATTACAGTAGTCCAGCCTAGAAGTCATAAAAGCATGGACTAGCTTTTCTGCATCTGAGATGGATAGCATACTTCGTAACTTAGCGATATTTCTCAGATGAAAGAAGGCAGTTTTTGTGACATGGGATATATGATTTTTAAAAGTTAAATTACTGTCTAATATGACACCCAGATCTTTTATAGTAGAGCTAACGCTAACTTTGTATCCTTCTAATTGTAGGTTGAGTTGTGAGATCTGCTGTGTACAGGATTTTGGCCCAATAAGTAATAATTCTGTTTGTCTGAGTTTAAGAGAAGATAATTGTTGGTCATCCAGTCTTTAACATCTTTAATACACTCAGTTAGCTTGGACAGATTAGACGTCTCGTCAGGTTTAGTTGAAATATATAATTGAGTATCATCTGCATAGCAGTGAAAGCTGATCCCATGTCTTCTAATAATGTCTCCCAGGGGTAGCATGTATATTGTAAACAGCAAAGGGCCTAAAACTGATCCTTGAGGCACCCCGTATTTTACTGGGCTGATTTGTGAAGGCTGTCCATTAATATTCACAAACTGGTAACGGTCAGATAAGTATGACTTAAACCATTGTAGGGCATGTCCCTGGACACCTGTAGACTTTAAGCGATTAATAAGGATACCATGGTCAATGGTGTCAAATGCCGCACTAAGATCGAGTAGAACTAATAACGAGATGCACCCTTGGTCAGCAGCTAAGAGTAAATCGTTGGTTATTTTCACTAATGCAGTTTCTGTACTGTGATGAGCTCTGAAACCTGACTGAAACACTTCAAAAACATTGTTGGTCTGCAGAAAGGAGCATAATTGAGCAGAAACAACTTTTTCTAGTATTTTAGATATAAATGGAAGATTTGAAATAGGCCTATAATTAGCTAAGTTGCTGGGTTCCAGTTGTGGTTTCTTAATAATAGGTTTAATAACAGCTAACTTGTAAGGATTTGGAACGTGGCCTAAAGATAAAGAAGAGTTGATAATGTTAAGAAGAGGTTCTCCTATAACAGGTAGCAATTCTTTCAGTAACTTTGTTGGAATTGGGTCCAATATACACGTAGCTGATTTAGAGCTATTTATAATTTTGTCTAGCTCTTCCTGTTTTATGATTTGAAAGCACTGTAGGTTATTTAGATTCAGAGACGTGTTTACTGGATCTGAAGTATAAGGCGGTGCAGAAAGTTTAATATCTCCTATTTTCTGTCTAAAGCCTTCTATTTTATCACTGAAAAAATTCATGAAGTCATCACTACTAATTTGCGGTGGAACGTTTTGTTCCAAAGATGACCGATTGTTTGTTAATTTAGCAATGGTGTTAAATAAGAATCTAGGATTGTTATGATTATTTTCTATCAGTTTGCGGAGGTGCTCAGCCCTGGCAGATTTTAAAGCCCTCCTATAGCTGGACATACTGTCTTTGTATGCAATTCTAAATACTTCTAAATTAGTTTTTTTCCATTTACGTTCCAGGGCATGGGTTGCTGTTTTGAGAGTGCGGGTTTGACTATTATACCACGGTGTAGTTTTATTCTCTCTAGCCTTTTTTAGTTTGATGGGTGCCACAGTATTTAGAGTGCTAGTAAAGATGGCGTCCATACTGCTGGTTACTACATCAAGGTCATTTGCGTTTGCGGGTGCATTTCGAAGTAGAGAAAGATCAGGTAAGTTATTTATAAATTTATCTTTAGTGGATGGAACAATAGTTCTACTAGGGCGATATATCGGAGTGGATCTGCTAATTTCAGGTAAACACAGCTTATATAGTAAGAGGTAGTGGTCTGTAATATCATCACTTTGTGGTATAATGTCTACATCAATGACCTCAATTCCATAAGACAGAATTAGATCTAGTGTATGCTTTAGGCGATGGGTTGGACCAATAACATTTTGCTTTATTCATAGTGAGACCAGCAAGTCCATAAACGCGAGCCCTAATGTGTCGTTAGCGTCATCTATGTGGATGTTAAAGTCTCCTACAATTAGTATTTTATCAGTTTTAACTAGTAAGTCAGAGATAAAATATGAAAACTCTTTTAGAAAATTGACATAGGGTCCTGGGGGTCTATATATGGTGATTAGAGCGAGAGATAACATAGGTTTTTGCATAGTGTTTGGAAGGACAACATTAAGCGCTAATACTTCAAAGGAGCTAAATATAAGTCCGTTTCTCTGATTAACATTAAGAATATCACTAAAGATTGACGCGACTCCACCACCACGACCAGTTTGACGAGCCTCATGTTTATATAAGAATCCTGGAGGAGTTGCCTCATTTAAACTAATATAGTCATTTTGTTTCAGCCAGGTTTCAGTGAGACAGAGTGCATTAAGATTGTTATCTGTTATTATTTCATTTATGATAAGTGCTTTAGGTGCTAGTGACCTGATGTTTAGGAGACCAAGCTTCATGAAATTTGTATTATCACTTTTTGGTGTTTTTTCTGGTTTAATTCTTAATAGATTATTTCTGGAGCACACAGTACGTTTGTTTCTTGATCTAATAATACGAGGAACAGACACAGTCTCTATGTGGTTAGCTAGGTATGCATTACTGATATTTATGTGGGAGGAATAGGAGTCTATGTGGCTAAATTGCGAATTTTGTGAATTTTTACTTACTAGTCAGATAGAGCGAAGTGTTCTGGAGATGTTGTCCGACAGGAGTTCAGCTCCAGCTCGACTGGGGTGCAGCCCGTCAGCGCGGCAAAGCCTAGGACGCTCCCAGAAAAGATTCCAGTTATTGGCAAAGAGCAATTTCTGTTCTTCACATCATGTTAATAGCCATTCATTCAGAGCAAAAAGTCTACTGAACCTTTCATTTCCTCGGCGGTAGGTAGGAAGCGGTCCAGAAACGATGATCTGCGTGGCGGGCGAGGTGCGTCGAACCGTCTCGATCAGGCTCCTGAAGTCCTTCTTCAGGATCTCCGTCTGCCGGAGCCCGGTGTCGTTCGTCCCCACGTGGAGGACGACGGCACCGAGGCTCTCGGCAGTGCTCAGGATAGTAGGTATCTGTGCAGAAATATTCTTAACTCGGGCACCAGGGAAGCAGAAAGTGCGTACTTTGTTACCTTTGGAGGAAGTGGAGCGGACGTGGCGCACGATTGAGTCGCCAATGATGGCAACATCGCGACCCGTCTCGCGGAGAGGGGCAAAGCGGTTCTCCGTGGGGATCTCGGAACACCGGAGGAGGAGACGTTCTGCCCCGGGGCCTGGTAAGCACCTTACGGGGTTGCACCCAGGGGCCGTGGTAGCCGGGAGTCGGCGTGAACGATGCCTGGGTGCACCGCGTCCTCGGTGCGTTGGGCCTGGACAGAGAAGTACACGGGGTTGAGGAAACTGGGAGATTGTCGTTGTATCGAACACTTACCTCAGACGAGCGAGTACGGGTTAAGAGCAGAGCCCTGATGCCCTCTCGCTTCGTCTCCAGAGAGCGAATCTGGGACTCCACCGCTTCCAGCTCCAGCTCCAGCGCCTCCATCGATGCCTCTCCTGCACTCAAGGACAGACACGCAAGCGACTTTGTACAAGGTGAAGAGCAAAGCCAGAAAGTGAGAAAATAAGTGAGTGAAAGAGGTTGGTAGCTTTAGCTGACCAGTGGTGCTAGCAGGCTAAAGCTACAAACACCAAGCGGATGCTCGAGAGACAGAACGTTTTTAGTAGATTTGTTTGTAAGAGTGTGTTAGGGGATTGTTCACCACAAGTAGGAGAGATAAATATTTAGCGAATGAGGAGGTATTTTATGATAAAAATGTAAATTGCGAATCTAAACTCCAAACAAACGCAGCGAACTCCAAACAAACGCAGCGAAGCTACCGTCCGGTGACAGTGACGTCACTGACCTGGTCTGGGCGAGGGTGCCAGATGGTGCCCTGTCCCTGAGAGAATAGGTCATCTCTCAAAGGGACCTGCCAGGGGGGGGGGGGGGGCGTCGCGAGGATGGAGAGTTCTGATATCCAGGTCCGGTTGGGCCAGAGAGGCGCAACTAGCAAGACCTGCTCCTCGTCCTCCCTGACCTTGCACAGTAACTGCGCGAGTAGGCTCGCTGGGGGGAATGCATATTTGCGCATGCCCCGAGGTCAGCTGTGGGCCAGTGCATCCGTGCCGAGGAAGCCCTCCGTCAGGGAAAAAAAACACTGGCAATGAGCGTATTCGGCGGAAGCAAGCAGGTCGACCGGGGCTTCCCAGAAGGGCGCCCATATCAGCTGGACAGACTCGGTGTGAAGTCGCCATTCTCCCGGGGTAAGGAGCTTCTGTGAGAGCCCGTCGGACGCATGGTTGAGCTCGCCTGGAATGTGAACAGCAAGCAGCGACTTCAGCGTATGACTCCAGAGGAGCAGACGGCGAGCGAGCTGAGACATGCGGCGGGAGCGTATACCCCCCCTACGGTTGGTATACGCTACCGTCGCCGTGCTGTCCGTCCTGACCAGCACGTGTTGCCCCCTCAGCACCGGTAAAAAGTGGCGCAGAGCGAGAAACACTGCCAACAGCTCCAGGCAGTTGATATGCCAATGCAGCTGGGTTCCCTTCCACAGGTCCGCAGCAGGAGCAACACACGGCCCCTCAAACCTTACTGGAAGCATTTGGTGGTACGCAGAGCATAGTCAGTTGCGGTGCGGAGCTCATGGAGCAGGCCTGGTTCGGAACCACCCTCGTGCAGCTGGGCCAGCGCCTGCGCTTGGTAGCGCTGGTAGGTGGCCATAGCGTGCAAGGCGGAAGCAGCCTGGCCCGCAGCTCTGTAGGCTCTGGCTTCGAGGAAGGCAGATAACCTGCATGCTTTGGACGGGAGCTGAGGCAGACCCTGCCATAAAGAGGCGTCACGCGGACATAAATTGACCGCAATGGCGCGCTCGATCTGGGGAATCGCCTCATACCCCCTGGCTGCTCCACCATCGAGAGAGGTGAGGGCAGAGGCGCACGCAGATCGGGCAGAGAAAGGAGCCCTCCAAGACTGCGTGAGCCTACTGTGCACTTCCGGGAAGAAGGGGACGGGAGGTCTAGAAGGCTTTGCCCTCTGAGTATCCTCCACATAGCACCTATCTAGTTGGTCTGGCCGCGGAGCTGGGGGATAAACCATCTCCAACCCCACGGCCGAAGCAGCCCGGGAAAGCACGGCCAGCATATCCGCTTCTGGATCCGGGACCGCGCTCGCCACCCCAGAGGGAGGGAGCGGGTCCGGATCCTCGTCGGGTAATGATAGCCCACCCTCCGATGCAATGATGGACATCTGGTCCTCGGTGTCATCAAGCGAGAGGGCGACCATCACTAAGGATGGAGCGCTTCTCTCGCTCGAAGCTTGGATGGAGCGCGCTGAGGAGTGGGATGTCCTCGAGCCCAAGGGCGGTGGATTTACTCCTACTGTGACCCTCAGATCTGCCCGAGTGCCAACCGCAGAGCGGGGGACAACTGGGGTGGGTCGCCATTTAGCAAGGGCGAGCCGCGATCCTAGCTGTGCAACAGACATGACGTCGCAATGACGGCATGGACTACCCGTGAGCACCGCATTGTCGTGCTGGACCCCTAGACATGCCACGCAGTGCTCGTGCCCATCATCCGGGGACAGGGAACCACCACATCCAGAAACGCACGGTCGGAGCGACATCTTTAAAAAAACACGCTGCTCGACCGTGTTGCTCTTTTAGGAAACTTGCTTCCTTATACCAGCCGCTCTTAGAGGACCGGACCCAAAGAACGCCAGGCAAGGGCAAAGAACCCAGCTCGACCGTCTGCCAATGCGTATACAATCTCTGGACCGGGAGAACTGCGTCTCGAACTCTCTCTGTGCAGTACAGCTTGGAGAAACCCTCAATGACTTTCTCAGAAGCTCGTGAAAGGCTCTGAAAGCGAAAGGATGTCGAGCATGGCACTGGCTGCGTCTTTATAGCATGACTGATTGTCATTGACGCCAGCTGTGCTCGCTGACGCTGCCAACTCATTGGCATTTCATTGGCCCGTTTTTATACTCTTTCAGATGATTGGTTTCTGACGAAATCCCCATAGTGGAAGTTTCCACATAGCATTGGAGTTCCCCATCCAAAGGGGAACTGAATGCTTCACTAGCGAGAAAACAGTTAAACAGAGTATCTGCAGCGAATGAGTATCTGCAGAGAATGAGCCTCCTCATTCTGTACTTTCACTTTCACTCTCTTTCCTGGATAAGGAAACGTGTTGTACGTACAGACTTCCATTAGCCTACATTATTAATTTTGTTTGTTAAGCGCAAAGATTTGTTTTAAAACTATTTCTAAATTCAGTTCTAATTTCCAGCATACGAATGAATGAACCATAATAACGAAGTGTGGTCAAAAAACTGAGTTATATACAAAGACACATGCTATGCCCCATATGGTTCAAAACCTGACAGGTGGGCAAATCTAAGCTTGTTTTTAATAAAAAATATATAAATATGCATATAATAAATACTACTACTACTAATAATAACATTAAACAAAAGCAAGATGTCATGAACTTATTCCTTTATTTATTTTTTCTTGTAAAGATATTTGCATATTGCTGTACACACTCTGTGCTGGACTTTAGACCTGCTCTCAGCCGGTCTATTGTGCAGTCTATTTTAGTTTCTCACAATAGCAATGCGCTAGCAATGCGCCTTAACACACATGAGCGCAAATGCATTTGCTATTTAAACGGTGTGGTCAAACCGTGAAAACGTCACTTGCATAGAGCTAAAACTAGCAAACAACATTTGCGTCGCGCCTTGCGCCACATTGCGCCGGGTGTATGATAGGTCCCAATGTGTATTAAAGGCATTAACCCCAACCCTTGCCAAAATTTTCCCTCTCTTCTCAGATGGGATGGCGGACCAAATTAAAAGTTACAATAGGCCAACTTTGACCCGCGGACCCTAGTTTGGACATCTCTGCTATAAAACAACTATTTTTGTCTCTTCATTAAACCTTTAGGTGAACAGAAGAACCATTACTTAGTGTGATTTAAAAAAATGTGTGATTTAAAAATTCAAATAATATTTTTTACACTATAAAGGGCATCGGAAAGGTTTCATGGATGTTAAAGTATAATTATGGAACCAGTGATTGAAAAAAAACTGTATTTTACGAGTGCACCTGATGATTCACACAATGAAAGTATTTGATTTAAATTAATTGATTCTCCCTAATTCTCTCTGTCTCTCTAATAAATTTAGCTTTCTAAAAGTTCATCCCTGTCTTCCTATTTCAATGGAAATTGTCACAATATTGAAAAGCTACATGTTTCAGGGTCCTTGAGGGGTATTTAAATCAATTAATTTTTTATAAGACTAATAATAAAAAGCGTCCTTCCCTTGTTTCAGACATGGTTACATTCTTGATTTTTGTTGGCTGTGTTGTACCTCTAGTTTGAACCCCTTAAGAGGCAAGCCATGTTTCATTGCCATTTACTTTGTGGCCTTGTTCAAGGCACTTAACCCAAGGTTACTAATAGTCCCTGTTATGAGAGTTGCTTTCGACAAAAGTGTCTGATAAATGACTACTTAATATTTATGGGTTGTGTGTGGTAGAGAGAGAGAGAGAGAGAGAGAGAGAGAGAAGTTTTAGTATTCAAACAAAGCTCTGGCATGTTTCCTTTGGTAAAATAATCCGAGATCTCTGATATTCCTGTTTCAAACATTGAGCCAGTTCTTTAGTCTCCACAGCACATACAGCACAGAGCTCCAGGGAGTCTGGCAGAGCTCTGGCCCCAACCAGAATGAAAAAAGCAAAGGCCTTTGGTTTACTGGGTTTTGATGGAACCCTGGCTGTTAGGGAAATGGACCACGTCCCAGATGGCTGTTGGTTTTGATCCCTTGTGAGGATGGTAAGCTTGTCAGATGTGCTCACACCTTCCTCTGCCGACTGTGTCTGTGTCCTTGAACGAGACACTTAAATCCCATTTTGCTCTGAGAGTAATGTTGCATAGCTGACCCTCTGCTCTGATCCCATCTTGAAATGTACCTGTACAAGAAAAGAACGAGAATTCCCCTTACTCCATTATACTTTTAAGCCAGACTCATTTCAGTTCAGCAACTCAGTGTCTGAAAATAATTTCATTCATGTTAGCAGCTAAACCCCCCCACAAAATGTAACCCATGTGTATTGCATATCTAAATGTTGGATGGCAGATAGTGGTGTTATTTGGGGAAATGCTGCCCTCTCTTTAATTCTTCAAGTTTACAAGATCAGTGCGCGGCCACAAGCAAATGTTACATTCTGGATGATGGTTTTCCCACCAGAATTCCCTGCATGGCCTTTTCTGGCAAATATATGTTCACTAATTAGCCAAAACATTATGAATTATATCGTTGATCATCTCCTTAGTCTAAGTCCACATTATTATTATTTTTTTAATCTAAGAAAAATGATTTTCTCACTTTAGAATTAAAAGGTTCTATCTGACATTTTTGTCAAAATTGAGTTAATCCTATTAAATGACAACTTATTTACATTATGGGATGTTTTTTCATAAGTTGTTCACATTTTAAGACTTTTAATTTAAAAAACAAATGTTGCACACATACTGTCTGTTATATGGAATGCAAAAACTTTGAAGCTCAATATCTCAAAATCATTCAGAATGCAGATAGAACCCTACAATTCCAAGGTGATGTAATATCTAGTCCAAAATTTTTCAAATCTTTAAATCAAAAAGTAATAACAACAAATAATAAGTCAAATGTATGTATGGTTTTCCTTAAAACAAGCTAAACTATCTTCCAGCTAATTAAAATCATCATGCTTGTTTAAATTAAAAAAAAAAAAAAACACTCATATAGGTAATATTACCCTTCATGACAACTCTGAGGGGGTGAATTTTTTTTATAACTCATCTGTTTCGTTTTCATTAGGTTTTATTAAGTCTGCATTATTAAGGGCGTGGCCACTTGAGTGACAGCTAAGTCTTGCTGCTCGCTGTCTCATCACCTCAGCTGATTCTAGCTGATTAGCTGTTCATCATGGCATATACATCGTTTTTTTTTTATGTTTCTTTACACAATCAATTGCCTTTTGGAATTATTTCCTGCAATTATTAGATACTATAGCATGCTGTGTGCACTTAATTATGGTCAAAAACCATTCAAGGTCCTCCATTTCCCAGGTGAGTGAAATTATATACTTATATACCATATCTATAAAATAATTTGTTTTACTTAAGATCATTTATCATTTTCTTTAGACATGCAATGCACTCCAGAATCTGACAGATTGATTAGCTGTAGGCTATAGATCAGTCTGAAACGTTGTCATACAGTGTTATGCCTGGATTTCATAATTAGTCTTGCATTTACAAACACAGACTATATTTGAGACATTTTGGAGTTATTCACGTTTTTCTCCTGTAGAAAAACGTCATTAGAACAATGTTTAGTGGCTCAATATATTACAACAGTGTTTTTAAAAGTCTAAACACTTTATTGATATAATATACAACCAAGCACATGTGGTCAGAGTACAAATGAGTCACAGGTAATGAAGTATTAAGCGTTTCTGGAATTGGAAGAAGGTTGCCTGATCTGATGAGTCCCATTTTTATTTACATGTGTGGCATATTATAAGAAACAATAAAGCTTAAATCACATTTTTTTCTGGGTTTCCAAGCTAGGGAGTTTAAGTTACTAAATTGGAGGTTTGCGGGCTGTGCTGGTTCAATAACAGAACTGATCAGTTTATTGTTCTCGAGTCCTTGCATTTTGAACTATATGTCCAGTAGTGGTGACTGTTGATGGTGATTAGTCCACACAAACATATCTGTTTACTTCATTTTTCTAGGTTTCAGATAAGAACGAAACTGTAAGTTGCCCAGTCTTTTTGTGAACATTCCATCTGCATTGTAAGTCCTTTACAAGCACATTTTCACAGTTCTTCATGTTAATCACCAATGTTACTCTACTATGATGTCTGTCGGACAACAAGGAAGACAGTGACAAGGGCACAGAAAACTTGCGTTATGATTCGCTGGATCATCTGTCAGTCAAACTGCTGCTAAGGGTTAATTGAGTATCCTTGGGATCAGCTTTGATCAAGGGCAGATCCACCTTGGTACCTACATTACTTGAAAGATCTGCTGGTAACATGTTAGTGGCAGATGCCACAAGACACATTTGGGGGTCTTGAAGAGTCCATGCCTCAGTGAGTCGACGTAGGGCAGCATATGTTTATCCTGATGTTTTTTGTCATCTGTGCAAGTGTAAAATGAGTCCCTATGAAAATTGTCTAGTATTATGCATATTTCATTTGTAGAGTGAAATAAATAGCTTAAAAATAAATCACACGCATGTGGTGCAGTGGGTAGTGCTGTCGCCTCACCGGCTGGGTCAGTTGGCATTGCTGTGTGGAGTGTTTGTATGTTCACCCCGTGTTTGCATGCGTTTCCTCTGGGTGCTCCGGTTTCCCCTACAAGTGCAAAGACATGCGCTATAGGTGAAATGGGTAAGCTAAATTGTCTGTACTGTATGTGTATGAATGAAAGTGTATGGGTGTTTCTCAGTGATGGGTTGCAGCTGAAAGGGCATCTGCTGTGTAAAACCTAAGCTGGATAAGTTGGTGGTTCATTCCTCTGTGGCGACCCCTAATTAATAAAGGGACTAAGCCAAAAAGAAAATGAATGAATGAATGAATAAATTACACATCTGTGCCTGTGTAATCCAAATGGGATATATAGCCCCCCAAAAGGCACTTTATGGTGAAAACATGTTGTTCCAGACTAAAGTGCTCAAAACTGGCAACTTCACAGGGGCCTTCGGAATGAAGTATTTTAAAGGGTACAACTGATGGACACTTTGGGCTCCCATGATCCTTTGCGCAGGGAAGCTGTTCAATGTCACACAGTGCATTTCATTCAGAATGACTACTCCCTATGCCCCAATCCTTTTGAAGCTCCGGAGGGTAAACTCTTCAAAGGGTTTAGGGCATAGGGGTGAGTCTATCCAAATGGAACATAGTGACTGTCAATCCTGTATACTTTCCTGCTTTCACTTCTCACCTTCTCTTTTATTGCTGAATGGAAAGTTAGGATTTAATAAAGCTCTAATGAAATTAAATATAGATATTTTAAGCAGACATTAAGTCTACTTTTATTTAAACGACTACAATCTGACACAAAGTTGCAGAGTTACTTTCAGTAAGCAGAATGTCTAAAGGGAATCATAAAGAGACTCCTACTTTATTTAGCCATTTTAGTTCTGAAATATCTTTTGGCCCTTTTCAGGAATAAATTATAGTCATTTAAAAAAAATAAAGCGTTTGATGTGCACCAGCATGTTTGCAGCATGTTAGTGCTGGGGATTTACAATTTGCAGCCATCAGTAAACACTTTGACATTTTGACCATGACATAAATGAGATTAAATAAAAGGACGGAGTTCTATAAAGTTAAAACGGAGCTCAAAGCAGTTGACCAAGCAAAATTTGCTTCTTGAACATTTTCACTAAGATGAACTGCTGCACAGTAGCTGCTGCTGTCTGTACACGTTTTAGATTCTGCCTGCGGTGAAACAACAAATACCCATCTGTGTGTGCGTGTGTGAGATCCAATGTTTCAAGCATATTATTTTTGTACCTTAGATGTGGCTAATATGCAATGTAAAAACATCTGATCTCTAGTTTAGCTATAGTTGAACCTTAATATTGGTTCATAGATGCATGATGGGTATAAAAGGGACAGGAGGCATCTCATATCTACATATCATCAATTCTGTCAACGAATACACAATCAATTGATAGATTTATCATATCTGACCTCTATGTGTCTAAATGCCTCTGCTATTTTTGTGGCCATGTTTGTCCTAGACTGTCTAATGGAAAAGGTTTGTCAGGGTTTGTGAAGGAGTCCAGTCTTGTAAGTGTGGGAAACGAGAGAGACCACTCAGCCAACCAAGCGTTCATCACCATGGCAGGTACTCAAGTCTCCAGCCAATCAGAGATAATTAACCGCCATGTTCTATCTCAAGTGCACACCGAAACATCGCATGAAGTGAGGAATGCTGAGAAGAGTGAGAGAGATAGAGAAATGCAAGTCAACACACAGAGAGGGTCATTGGAGACCACAGTTTACAATCTCCTTTAACTATCAGGAGTCTCGTAACGCATGATGGCTACTTTTAGTAAGCGTATTCACAGACGAGTCAGTAAAAGCATTTCCTACTTCAAAACTACATGGCAAAAATTGGCAGTATGTTTACGGGCACAGAAATGGGCATGCTGAAATAGAAGGAATCAGGAATCAGCAAAACATAAGGCTAGATCTGCACAACTGTAAACATATTGTCAGCTTCACACTTTTTGCAAAACATTACACAGTGATATGCAAATCACTAAACACACTTGGATGCTTTTGACACAGAAATTTTTCATAATGGGATTTCCTTGCAATTTTAAAGCAAGGCCTTCAAATGAACACACAGGAACCATAGGTTAAACACAGCCATCAGGTCATTGCATCATTGCACACACTGCTGCAAAACTGTAGACACACCAATCAGCTGTAACCACAAAAAAAAAAAGCAATAGGTATTAACCATTAGTCTTCAATAAATATGTTTACAGTAGTATAGCTATAAATAGTAGTCTTCAATAAATATGTTTTACAGGAACTATAAATATTAATCTTCAATAAAAAAGCCAATGTCGCAGTATGGAAGAGGAAGCACGAAAGTGCTGTGTAAATTGTGTGTAGTGTTTTGACAAAATGAGCCTTAATTTCAAAATTGTGCTTTAGCAATCAGAAAAAAATGTAAAAAGCTTCCTTTTAAATATTGTACAATAGGTTGTTTTCACATGACGTCAAATTCAGATGGAGGGCAGCAAGTGATTATTTTACGTAGGAATCACTATCAGAACATCAAAATGTTTCTGTTTTATGTTGTTTATAATTGTTTAAATCGGCCAAAATAAGAAATGGCGAACAGCTTTTATAGACTTCCAAATAAATACTTGCGACATAAAAGAAAGTTTTGCAAACAAAAAATTAAGTATTGAGCAAAAAATTGTAAAAATAAAATAATATTGCAAATCTCAAACAATCGTAAAGGGGAAATTGAGTTTTGAAAAATAAAAAGTAATTTTGCTAAAGTATTTAAAAATAAAGAACTACAAAAAAAAACAAAAAAAAAAACAAGCAGTGCCAAAAAATTGAAATGTTTGCAATTTTTTAAAAAATATACATATATTTGCAATTATTTTTTTTTTTAACCAGTATTGCTTTTACAAAACCTCTTAATTCAATTGCAACGCTCATTTTGATTTGCTTTTTAGTCAACTGTGAGTTTGCCATGTTGTTTTCTTTTAGCACTTCACATTTCTGTGCATTTTACTTTCTGGCCCTGATTTGACAAGGGTGTGGGGTTACGGGAACTGGGGCATGTATGGCATGCCCGGACCTGCCTCCTGTAAAGCGACATCATCAGCTGGAGACATCTTGACAGAAAGGAAATCAGCTATTAATCGATGGCATAAATCTAATCAAGATTAAGTTAAATACCTGAATCCTTTGTTTTTTGGGGGGCGGTTTAAATTGTCAACAGTAAAACTCGTCTCTGGGAATTACATTTTAAAGGTAAGACATTTTTTACCCCGTTTTATTGATTTTTGTTGTAACAACTTTGTTGTTAACAATCAATAGATATGACCAAGCCTTGAAAGCTTTCAATGAATTTAAAAAGTTTGAGGTTAGCCTAACTTACATATATATTTTTTTGCTTTCATTTATTTATAAATTATAATGCTTGTAATCAACATATTCATATATCCTGTAAAAAGAATTGAGGAGGCAGTGGGATGTAATGTAATATTGTAGCGTTTTTGAACTATAATAAGTATTGCACTATACATTATAGTATTTAATGTTACAACCTTTTGTTAATAAATGCTACAGCATAGTGATTTGACAAACTGTAATAAATACTACTTTAGTTTTACTACAGTAAACAGTAAACTTTTTGCACTGCTTGATCTTTATTTGCAGTTTTTTATTTTTGTTTGCAAAATTCCTTTTTATTTCTCAAAACTCAATTTTCCCTTTGGTATTTTTTGAGATTTGAATTATTATTTTATTTATTTATTTATTTATTTATTTATTTATTTATTTATTGCTCAATACTTCATTTTTTGTTTGCAAAACTTTCTTTTATGTTGCAAGTATATATGGCCCTTCATAGCTTTTTCCTTATAGAAGGGGGAAAGTTTAAGAAACTATCTGAAAAACGGAAGAAAATGCGGCATGTAATAAACATTTATTCAATACATCCATGTCTACAAACTTTTATGAAAGCGATAATTCATTTGACAGCACCAATAAAGATTATATACAAGCCTAGCTATGTGTATAAATATGTTAATGTGATATTTAAAAATCACATACAAACACCACCCCATATATACAAAATCCAGGAGAATATAAATAACATTCCCTGCTATGTAATTGCTGCAATAAAATCTCTAACTTGTTTTGCAATAATGATGTTTTTCTACAGGAGGAAAACGCAAATTACTCCCAAATACTTAAAAAAAAGTTAGTAAATGTAAGGCTACTTATGAAATCCAGGCATAACACTGTATGACAACGTTTCAGAAGACTAATCTATAGCCTAGAGCTTATCAATCTGTCAGATTCTAGAGTGCATTCAAGTTCTACAGAAAATTATAAATGATCTTAATTAAAACAAATACATTTATAGATATGGTATATAAGTATATAATTTCACAATTAAGTGCACACAGCATATATTATCTGATAATTGTTGTCAGCAGATGTATATGCGGAGTTCAGCAACTAATCAGCCGGAATCAGCTAAGGTGACGTAACTGACCAGTGAGACTCAAGTGGCCACGCCCTTAATTATGCAGACTAAAAATAACTTAATAAAAACAAAACGGATGCGTTATAAAACAACGCACCCCTAACAGTTGTCATGAAGTGTAATATTAGATATATGCACCAAAACCATGTATTTATCAGCTGTAGAATAGGCCACTTTAGCATTGCAGTCAGTGAACATCTGAATTTCCTGGAGCCAGCCCCCAAAGGCGAGTCAATGAATTGCAGTTTCAGTTACTTCCGTATTGGCTTCACGAGGGAGAGCAAGAGGTTGCCGCTTGGACAAAACTGGACAGTTATTATTGAGAAGCACTTTTCCCCTTACAAAAATAAATAAATAATAATGTAGAGTATGCGTCCAATCTTTTGTATGCTTTCATCTGTTACTTTGTCTGGAAGATATCTGCAAGGGAAAAAAGCTATAATAAGTGTAAACTATAATTAGTGTAAACTGTGGTGCATCGTGATGGTGTATAATTATAGCATGGAAAACTGAAGCCTATTGAGTAATTTGTTTATTATACAGTTGTGTCGTACCACAGCAACAATAATAAATAATTACTACAACAGTTTAATTCAAGTAATTATCTATAGTATGCTTCCAAACACTATAGTATGTACTATAGTATTTTTTCATGTAAGGTAATAATAACAGTAACAGTATATACCGCCTAAATGACAGGCAAATATATTTTAGTTTAGTAGAAAACTCGCCCTTTTTCATTATGTAAGGATCATACCCAACATATGTGGTTGTTTTCTATTTATGTTTCATTTGAAATATGTTATGTCACAAAAATACGCACTTTCCTCTATATCTCCCATTCAGTTTTTCACTTGCCCTCTGCCCTCCATCTGAATTTTGCGCATAATCTGAACCACGGGATTAAAAACAACCTATATTTTTTAGTATTGGATTTTTTTTCAGGGTATTTGATGAATACATTTTTACAAATAAAGGATTATGAATACAAGTGTGTCCCTGCTAAATAAAAGCCCTTGCTAAATAAATTAGTTTGTATATAGCAGTAAATGAATAAATACTGTACGTAAAAAAAAAATACAAGTTCATATTGTTCAGTCTTTTCTTATCATGACTGTAATTCTTCTGCACATGTGCAAACTGAAAGCAGAGTTTCAAAGAGAAAGCGAGTTAGTGCATGACAGGAAGAATAAAAAAGGTTGAAAGAACAATCGAGAGAGAAAGGGACAAAGCCAGTATGGGAATGAAAGAGTCATATATAGGGAGATGAAAGAGGGCAAAAAACCCACCCCTCTATACTCTCACAGTGCCCTCAGCGGCCTGCCAAGCTTCCTGCCACACCGCTATTAATAATACAGTCCCAGTTCAATAGCTCCAAACTCGGGCACACCAACATCAGTCTCACCCCCCACCAGTAGAAGGAGATCAGCGGAGGAGTCGAGGTGAACAGATTAAACCGGGACATGGAGGTGAAGGAACGCAACTGAAATGAGGGGTCTTAATTGGCAATGATTTTACCCTGGTCGTTCGAGCTCAAGTGCTGCTTTAAAGAGTTTCCCTCTGGGCATGGAAATCAGTTTAAACTCTGAGCACATTTTAGATCAGTGATTGTACTGATCTGTGTGTTTGCCAGAAGCAAACATCTGCATTTCAGCTTGTTTGAGCAGTGTGTGTGTGTTTCTTGAGGAACATAAGTGTGTCTAAGTGGCCGCTGATGTGAAGCCAAGAGATCTTCCTTAGCTCTTGGGCCTTTTTAATCCTCAATCGCCTGTCCTCTCTGAAGAAACACATGTACACAAAGCCAAGTATATGAACAGATATTTATGGTTTTTATATAAAGATGAATACTTTTTCTTAACCCTAACCTAAGCTCATAAAACAATATGTGGGTGTGGTGACATTTTTTGTTGAAAAATAGAAAGAAAGAAGGCAAAGCATGTTTTATTTATATAGCACATTTCATACACAATGATAATTCAAAATGCTTTACATAAACAAGAATAAAAGAAACAAGTATCAGAAAATAAAAACAACAAAGAATAAAAATGATTAAAAACAGAATAAAATGTGTTTAACAGGTTTTAAAAGAATAAAAAAAGAAAATAAAGACAAAAGAGTGGAATCTGTCGGATGTAGCACAGTGCTCATTCAGTAAAGGCACAGCTAAACAGATGTGTTTTCAGCCTTGATTTGAATGTACCTAATGTTGGGGCACATCTGACCATTTCTGGAAGCTGATTCCAGAAGTGGGAATGTAGTAGCTGAAGGCAGATTCACCCTGCTTTGACTATATGCTTGGAATTTCTAATTTATTTGCCCCTAAATAACTGAGTGATATTCAGTGAGCATATTTGTAATATGTTGAGGTCTTTGGCCATGTAGTACTTTATAGACAAGTAATAATACTTTAAAATTTATTCTGAATGTAACTGCCAGTGTAAAGACCTGAGGACAGATGAAATTCTTGTCAGAATCCAGGCCGCAGTGTTCTGGATGAGCTGCAACTGTCTGATTGTCTTTTTGGAAAGGCCAGTGAGGAGTCCATTACAGTAATCCACCTGGTGATAAATGCATTAACTAGTCCTTACTGGAAACAAAGCATCGAATTTGATGAATAATGCTGATAATGTTGATTTGATGAATTTGGTATGTGTTTTGTTTTATTGTAGTTTTAAAGTATCAAATATAAACCAAATGAGATTAATAATTTTTTTTCACCAGAGATCTTAGTTAATTCAATTAAATATGGACTGTCAAAATTTGTAAATATTTTAAAATAGGCATTATTCTTATAAACAAACCACATAGTTGCAGTCTAAATAACTACATTCTTGACTAAAAAAGCCTCAAAAGTACATCATGTTGTCCAACAGCAGTAATATTTGTCAAACTGTAGACCGTCCTCTGCTTGTTGCTGACTGTATGTGGGCGGAGTAATACACAAAGGTGAAGGGTAAAGAGGCCTTTGTGTGCTGATATATATATATATATATATATATATATATATATATATATATATATATATATATATATATATATATATATTAAGGGTGTAACGATACGTGTATTCGTATTGAACTGTTTGGTACGAGACTTTCGATTCGGTATGCATTACAAACCGAACGATTAGATCCAGACTAATATCTAAAAAGATAAAAGAAAATAAGTACAAAATATAATGTTTTCAGTGCAACAATGCTCAACATGGCATCCCAAATGAGAAAATGCTGCCTTCCCCGCTGTCATGTTAAACAGTAGAACATCGCTTTTGACTCGCTTTTTGAATTGAGAATATCAATTTATTAAAGCATGCACTCACTCGTGCTGGCTCCGCCCCCGTTGCCCCAGCAACCCGGGACCCCGACACAAAACAGCCAATCTCAATAACCTGTTCACATATCACCACACCCCCCCACCTCCAAACACTACTCCAGTCAGGCACGCGCTACACTAGCTTGCAAAATGGCTAGTAACGTTAATGTAATCCCAGACATCCCAAGTCTCCCGGAAGTTTTGGGAGTCTCCCGCAAATGCATAGAGACTCCTGGATGCCCACAAACGAATGATAATCTTCCGGAAATCGCGCTTCTCCCCCCGGTCCTTGAATACGTTGCACACCCCTCTACACCGCATCCCTCCCAGCTCTTCAGGTACGTTGGGCGCAACTCACCCCCGCCGCTCAGGTACATCGCACGCACATGCCTCCACCACTCTTCAGATACATCAGGCATCATCACAGCCACCAAGAGAGTGGTGGAAAAAACCAATGATATCTGCTATGACAGTAAGCTATTTTAGCGGTAATATTTGAGCATATCAACTCATTTACACTGAGATCACGGAATCAGTAACTGGAACTGGAACAGCATTCAGACAGGCAATTCCTACATATTCGAACAGGACAAAACAAATCACCGAGGCGATCGGTACATTTACAGCTGTGGATATGAGAGACCTTAATCGATAGTGGAAATTTCAGGTTTTAAGAAAATGTTAAATGTAATAGAGCCCCGTTACATTATTTCTTCACAAGGCCATTTCAGTCAGATAATTCCTGCGTTTAGATCCACTAAAATGGCAGGTGACAGTCAAATCAAGCAGATCTGTGCTGTATGAAGAAAAGACGGACACTCATCTTTCTGAAAAAAAATATTTAAAAATTTATTGAAACTGAGTTCCTTATAAAAACTAAATTATTCTTTTCTTTTTATTTGTTTAACTACTACAATATTATACTTGTTTTTATAAGCAGCTTTTTGGTTTTGAGGATAAAGAAGGATTTGTTTTATTTGCTGCTAAGCAGAAACCTCGGAAGTATAGCTCTATCACTGTTTAAAATAAAATAAAATAAAAAATAGGATCATACTTTTATGATGTTTGTTTTAATACATTAAAAAATTTAAATCAGAGAAATCCTCTGGCTTTTTTCTTTTTTTTTTTGCTGTATCGAAAACATACTGAACCGTGACACCACTGTGTCGTATCGAACCGAACCGTGATTTTTGAACCGTATATACATATATATATATATATATATATATAGCAATTTTACTACAGGTGTTTATTACTACATGGTAGTAATAATAATATAAAAAAAATACATCCATATATATATATATATATATATATATATATATATATATATATATATATATATATATATATATATATAATTTAAATAATAAAAAATAAAACCATTTAATAATAGTGGTAACTTGCTGTTACATTAAAGAGATATTTTCATCCAATCTAACACACAACATTGATTTGTTGTTCTACAATTTTATTAAGGTTAACATAAGGTTAATCATAATCAGGGTGTGAATTACAGGGGGGTTTGGGGGGAATTGACCCCCAAAATTAACACTTGATCCCACCTGAAGGAGGTCAAAACCACATTAATGGGAGGTCAATCCTTTAATACTGACAATTATTTCACTCCTTTATATTATCTAAAATAATATAAATATACATTTGACCACCTCTATAACTATTCAAACCATTGAAAATGCATAATCGCGCTAATTAGTCTATACGAGAAACAAGGCTGAAATTGACAGATCTAGAGCACTGATAAACCTTGTGTTCGCAAGACTTGTTTTCTTGTAAAATAGGTGTTTGTATAGATTTTGCCTAAAATAAAGTCAAATTAGACACATTGTAGTTCAACCTACAGTAACTTCTAAAAATAGCTAATCAGAGAATAATGTAGGTCAAAAAATATCCCTCAAAATGCTGAAAACTTAAGAAAGCTTTATTAATATACTAGACGAAACGAAAAACAAATACATAAATGACTGAAGCACGTATTACATGAACGAACCGAAACAGTTGACCCCCCTGAATGATGAATAATTTGCACACTGATTATAATAACTATTACTTTATAATCAGTATATATATATATATATATATATATATATATATATATATATATATATATATATTAGTCAGTCATGATTATACTATAATCATGACTGACTAATACTTGAAAATCATGTATAATGTGTTACGAACTTGTGCATTAAAAATTAAACGCATCATATAAAAGTAATAACAACACTTTTATAAATTTAGCTGTAACTCTCATTAAAATACAGTATGAGGTAAACAGAGTGGTAAATCATTATAAGTGTGAGCTTCATAGAAAGGGTTACCAAGATGTTTTCCAGTAACCCTGGTACATTTCCCTTACTATAGACAGCTTTGTCCTCAAATATAACTACACTCATACTCTAATTTTCTATGATAGGCCAACGTTCTCTGAATTTTAAACTTGGGTTCCACTAAATGTAGAATGCATTCCTGCTCATGTTTATGTGATTGTGTTGCTCTTTTCATCAATAATTTTTAAAGAAATAAAAGTGGTAAACACATTTTAATTGTGCATGTGCCCTGTGCACACAAGCAAATGTATACTTAATAGTTATTTACATTCCTAGAAGCTCCCTTTGCACAAATGTTGCATAGAAACCATGTAACACTTAACTGAAAATCATTTCTCAAATGTGCGTACGTGTGATTCAGAGAAAATAACATGCTAGACATACACGCACACACACAACATGCATTCTGTTCCTCTTCGAGATATAAATAGCAAATGATCTTTATATTGGTGCAGCTGAATGGTTACAGATAACCGCCTTTTAAACGCCTTCTAAATAATGTCATTAACATTTAAAAAGAGCACCGCTCAATGTCCAAATCCTAGCTGCATCATATGTGGTATTAATCATGCATGGAGTTAAAGTCTGCAGGACAGTGTTCTCCTGAGAGCAGGATTGGACATCACTGGTTTAGAGCCTGATGTGGCATAAGGCATTGTTCAAAGGCCGCTTTAAAAAAATAAATAAATAAAATAAAACATTTTAACATATTATTGAATACTTGATTCTGATTGGCTAATGTGTGTTCTCAGGTTTTGATCATATTACAGTTTCGTATCATAATTTTGAATGTTTTTAGTTGTTCACAGCCTACTTAAAAAAGTAATCCAAACAAAAGGCTATGGTTGAAATGTGTTAAAAACACTGTACAAAATATATATTACAGTTTTTTC
Organism: Danio aesculapii; assembly: GCF_903798145.1. NCBI lineage: Eukaryota > Metazoa > Chordata > Actinopteri > Cypriniformes > Danionidae > Danio > Danio aesculapii. The sequence goes on along the minus strand of NC_079447.1, from coordinate 35,990,916 downwards.
CAACTTCTTACACGCAAAATATTTTCATGGTGCACGATTTCTGAAACCTCTCACTCACAATGCAAAACTACACTCCAAATCTCCAAAACAAAAAGCTGTTTCTCAGCCTTGGACCTTGTTTTTCAGTCGCATGAAACACTTTTTTTTTCAAAACACTACATACAATGCTCTAGCTGAAACACAAATCTAACAGGAAGCTACTTGCTTTCCTTTTCCAAACACAACCATTGAAAATGCAACACTTATTCACCTGGTCACACACACACTGCTCAAATATGCAGTAATTTCTTTACTGATCACTAACCAATCACTGCTTTACTGTAGTATATGACTATAAATGTGTCAACCATTTGAATAAAAGTGGTTTGCCACCCTATCCGCTTGTTACAGTTTTTCCCAATTGTTTACACACATTTTCTGAAAACATGCCTCATATTGACAGAACTTTACACACAAATAAAAAAAACACACACACACACACACACACACACACGCACACACGCACACACACACACACACACACACACACACGCACACACACACACACACACATTGGGCAAAAACCTTCAATTCTCCTGCAAACTGAAAGTTTACATTCAAAACAATGTGATTTCTTCTCAAAACAGAAGTTTGTTTTCAAGTGAAACACACAAACCATCACATGAATAGACATTTAAGAACCAGTTGATCACTGATGTGCTTACAGTTTTTTCCAATTGCTAACACATTAAAATGACATGCACAATTATTTAAACTGACACACAGAGAGCAAAACTTTCTCAAGTCTCTAAAATTCTAAACACATTTTCTGCTTTACACACATTTTGCATTTCAAAATGACACTTTTTAAATGCACTGAAAACAGTTTTCTGCATAAGACACAACATTCTAACAAAGTCACAGGTTTGCCATTTCAAAACACTGTCATTCAAAATGATACTACATGAGCTAGTTGGCCAACTACATGTACTACCTGGTCAAACCCCTCAATGGTTAATTGTTAACAATTCAATCAGGATGCAAGCATGATCAAGAAACCATCTGATTTACTCAAATCAGATTCAGGTCTTGTTCATCTGTGGAAACTTATCCGATATGAATCGGATATGTGCCCTTGTGTCTGCAGTGTAAGCAGGTAGATTGGATTTGGTCGGGAAAGGGGAAATTCCAAACTTCAGGCCAAGCAGTCAATAAGTAGGTAGTCAAACCTCCAGTTTGGGACAGGGGTGGCAAACAGGTGGAACATCAAGTCAAGGGGATCCACAACCAGCGAAGACTCCAGAGGCAAGTGACAACACAACAGGACTAGACAGCTGGGGAGACAAGAAAATTATAAATAATAATAATAATAATAATAAAAAAAAAAACACACACACACAAAATAAAACTAAAAATTCAAACAAAAGGCCAAAAAAATAAGCTATAGCTACAATAAACAGAAAGCAAAACACAGCAACTAAAAAAAAAAAAACAAAAGAAACAAAAGACTAGGACTAGACTGAGGATCACAAAAATGGCAAATTGAAAACTTTAAATTAGCAACCGTGCCAAAAGAAGAAAAATCAAACAGAATCAATAAGATTAATGAATTCGAGATAAAGATCAAACACTAGTACTAGACAAAAGAAACAAAACTAGACTATATAAAAATCTATCTATCTATCTATCTATCTATCTATCTATCTATCTATCTATCTATCTATCTATCTATCTATCTATCTATCTATCTATCTATCTGTCTATCTGTCTGTCTGTCTGTCTGTCTATAAACAAGATTAGCTAGACAAGCACACAAAAGACAGTATGACGAACCAGCAAAGTAGAGAGCACGAGGAACAGGTGAACATAATTAGACAAACAAGGACTAAAGGTGCGGTCACACTTAACTTTTCTTCCCATAGACTTCCATTCATACGCACGCGAATGCGTCAGACCGGAAACGCGGGGTCATGCGTTAAGTTTCGCAGGTTGCTGCGGTGCAAAGTTCAAGCTTGGTGAACTCTGACCTGCGAAATCGCATCACTTGACTGCATGAGGCCAATCGAGGATCAAAACAGGACTTCTCTGGGCAAAAATGTAAAACATGGAGCAATTGCTCGCTTTTTTAAATGTCTAATAAGCTTGTTTAATCCCGCCCCTTTTCTCAGCGCCGCACGACAGAATTTCGCACACACAAAGCCCGGTGTGACCGTAGCTTTAACAAGGGAGCAAGGCATAGGAAAATGAGGAGGCAGGACAAGGGGAGCACATGGCCAGCACAACAAAGAAGACAACCATGTGCGAATACACAAGCAAACAGGCTGTAAGGGCCTATAAATGTAGTATACCCCATGTCATAGTGTATCAGTTGAGTGACACGTCTTTACATCAGCCATTCATGAACTGTAAAAGTTTCCTGTACAATGTATTCTACTGTGGAGGAAAATATTTAGCCTGCATTGTCCAATTCCTATATATAAATAAAATAAATATAAATATTATAATTACAGTTAAAATAATAAAATAAATATAAATAAAATGTTGCAACAGCATGTTTGTGTATCTGCAAATATTTCTGTGCATTTGAACAATCTGATACACATTTTAGTACTATGGCAAAGCATTATAAAGTTAGGGGTGCTTTTCATTATGCCCAACAGTGTGCAGTTGTTAGGCAAACATCTGGTAATATGAATGAAGTGTGTGCCATTTCATGCAAAAGTTTGATTTTGATAATGCTATGCGTAATTTCGGTTGCAGTGCTTTATTTTGCAAGATATATGAGGTATTTTGCAGTTTGGGTGTGTGGCTTTGTGAATTGTGTTAAGTATTTTGCTAAAACCTGACTAGTTTGAAAAATTGTGTGTTAGCAATTGGAAAAAAACTGTAATGTAAAACACTATGACCACTTCTTCTCCATTCATCATAATGACTTACTGTAAGCCTCTTTTTGTTCAGTGTTACACTTACTACAGACAGTACATAGGCCTACATAAGTGCATTGTACAATATTTCAGAATGTTGTTTTTATACAAAACGCAAATATACGGTACCAAATATATTTTACTGTATTTTTCCCCACAAAAACAGTGTACTCTGTGTTCATCCCAACCAACACCAAGATGCACATAACATGGTCTACCTATACCATCAACATAAGTATTTACAGAATACAGTTACAGTAAATATAAATAAATAAATTGTGTGGATTTCAGTCATACGCTTTCCATTCCCAGGCAGGAAAAAAATCCTCAGTAGGTTTGAGGAATGGAGAATATAGAGGAAGATAAACAAATAAAAATGTGGGTGGGCAGTGAACCAGAGCTCTGATTTCTAAATTGCAATTATGTGTGAAAGGTGTTTACCTATGTGATGAGTTGGTATGCAAAGTAGGGCAACTGACTTTACAATTTTGAACGACAGTGTGTTCCTTGTGAAAACAAGATTTTCTGCATGAAAATTGTGCCAAATGCAGAGTTGTGTGTAGTGTTTTGAAAAAAAGTGTGTTTTAAACCTGCAATTTGAGTGTAGAGCATGAATTGTTCTTGTAGTTTAGCAGAATTAGTTCAGGTGGTTGGTGCATCAGTTACATGTTGTAGTCATTGTGTCTGAAGTACAAGTAATTGTGTGTAAACAACTAAGAAAAACTGTAATGTGTGAAAGGACTAAAAAGTGGTCATAAACGATTATTTTCTCAGTTGAAATGAGTAGCGGCTTGGACCCGGAAACAGTATTCCATACGTCATCATCGATACATCATGACTTAATAAACAGATTCATAATTTGTAGTTATATACCTAACGCACATTCAAAATTCTAAACATCTCTAAAAAGAATAAAGGAATTCTTCTCTACCTGGTGCTGGAAAGTGTATGATGGCCAACCCTAAGCCAGCATGATGCTTCTGCAGGCAATGGATGCTTTTCCTGACAAGATTCCACACACACAATTGAGTTCTTTACTGTATTCTAAAGAACATACTTTTGCTTTACATGTGTTCTTTACATTTTTACATACAGTATATTTATGTTATTTTTTGTATGCTATTGTATATACCAGTAATGTTTGGCCTAATAAATATTTTCTGTTTCTTATTCTGGTGTTTACAGTGTACCTGTTTCTCATCGCAGTAGATTATTTTCACTGTAGAACATTGTGTTGAAATGTAGATATAAGCCTATGAAAGAGCAAACAGTTTTAAATTTAGAACAACAGTTTTTACATGCTATATCCAGAAGTGTTATTATGAAAGAAGTGTTTGCCATTTGAATGCAGTGTTACATTTTGAAATAGATGTGAGGCATTTTGCATTTTGTGTGTGCAGTTTTAAGAATTGTGTGTAGAGTTTTAAAAAAAAGGTGACACTGTTTTGAAAACATGTGTAAGCAGTTATAAAAAAAACTTTAATTAACAGTTTCTGTATTTTGTGAATCCAAAGTGTTTTCTGTTTATTTGTGAATTGAATATGGGATGTTAATCTCTGTTTTGTCGAATTTTGATGTTAGAAATTCAACTCTGCAGTTTAACAAATTGACTTTTATTGACTTAGTAGTTTGAAATAATATAATGTATAAGAAATAATATAGAGAGAAATAAGTAAAATAACAGAAAAGTACTGGCAGTTTTTACCAGGTTTTTGTACCATAAAATACAACACCAACCCACACAATACAACTGGTGCAGATACAACAACCTGGAGCTGAACACGCTCAAAACAGTGGAGATGATAGTGGACTTCAGGAGAACCCCCCCTGCACTCCCCCCACTCACCATCATGAACAGCACTGTGGCTGCAGTAGAGTCATTCAGGTACCTGAGCACCACCATCTCTCAGGATCTGAAGTGGGACATTCATATAGACTCTATTGTGAAGAAAGCCCAGCAGAGACTGTACTTCCTTCGTCAGCTGAGGAAGTTCAACCTGCCACAGGAGCTGCTCGTACAGTTCTACTCAGCTGTCGTCCAATCCATCCTCTGCACTTCAATCACCGTCTGGTTCGGCTCAGCTGCCAAAACCAACCTCCGTAGACTACAGCGAATAGTCCGGACTGCTGAACGAATCACTGGCACAACCCTTCCTACACTTCAAGAACTGTACTCTTCCAGAGTGAGTAAAAGGGCTCGCAAAATCACTCTGGACGCCTCACACCCAGCACACTTCCTGTTCGAACTGTTACCATCTGGTCGGCGCTTCAGAGCACCAAGCACAAAAACAGCCAGACACAGGAAAAGTTTCTTTCCTCAGGCTGTCTCACTTATGAACAGTTAAATATTTCCCTACAGTGCAATAAATATGTGCAATACTTTATCATACGCACTTGTACACAGCACCTTATATCAATATACAATGCAATACTCTCTACATTCGCACTTGTACACAGCACCTTATAACCTGTATATTTATAACAATCTGTACATACAACTCAACATCCAGGTTTCTTCACTAACCGCATCTGTTTAATGTTTATCTTCTTTTATTATTATTAGTTTATTTTTTCAGATTTATTTTGTGTTGTCACTTGTCACTTTATGTACACTGGAAGCTTCTGTAGCCAAAACAAATTCCTTGTGTGTGTGAAGCACACTTGGCAATAAAACTGATTCTGATTCTGATTCTGATATAACGCTTTAAACTAAAAAAGTTTTAATAAAGATCACTTTTTTTGAACAAGGTTAAAAGTTTCAAGGTTAAAAATTGAAGAAAGATCAAGGCCCCATAATGTAATTCAAAAGCATAAATAAATGGGGGGAAAAAAATTAAGAATCACAAAATACATCATTCATTCATTCATTTTCTTTTCAGCTTAGTCCCTTTATTAATCTGGGGTCGCCAGCGGAATGAACCGCCAACTTATCCAGCACATGTTTTACGCAGCGGATGACCTTCCAGCCACAACCCATCTCTGGGAAACATCCATACACACAATTTAGCCTACCCAATTCACCTGTACCGCATGTCTTTGGACTGTAGGGGAAACCGGAGCACCCGGAGGAAACCCACGCGAACGCAGGGAGAACATGCAAACTCCACACAGAAACGCCAACTGACCCAGCCGAGGCTCGAACCAGCACCATTCTTGCTGTGAGGCGACAGCACTACCTACTGCACCACTGCGTCGCCCACAAAATACAGAAAACCATATTATTTACAGTGTAGTACAAAACACTGGAGCTGCTTGGTTGCAAAATCCTGAAAAATGCATGTGTAGCTTTGGATTACAACAGCTAAGGTTTAGGGTTGGAGGGCTTTTAGATTTCTAACAACGCCCCTTAGATAAATAAAAAAATTTACTGCACAGCTTCTTGTTTTATCAAATCACAGATCAAAGCTGTGCTTATGCATTTTTAATAAATAAGGCTGATAGTTTCCACTCATTTCTATCAACACAAATAATATGTTTATATATGACTAAATATACATGTATAAGTTTACAGTACTCAAACCCTTTTGTTGCAAAACTTAAATGGTTTGCAATTTAAGCAAACCCACGCAAACAAGGGGAGAACTCTACACAGAAATGCCAACTGACCCAGCCATGGCTTAAACCAGCAACCTTCTTGCTGTGAGGCGTTTGTGCTACCCACTGCGCCACCGTGCTGCCCAGAGTATAAATTATATAAACATAATTTGATAAAAAAATTATATCATAATAATCATTTTAAAATATATGAGTGCATTTATAATTCTGATTTTCAGATCACAACACAAGCAACACTTCAGAGATGCTTAAAATATGTTCTTAAAACTCAAACTCATAAGATAATATTCTGTTTATTAGGTTATTGTCTCCAATGCATACTATTGATTTTAAGGTATGATGGTCATCACAGTGAAAACTATATTTCTATACGATGTAGATATATATACCACTTATAAAAACACACAGTCTGATATAAGTCAGAGAGAGTGAATAAAAATATTAAGAACAGAAGTGATGATGAAATAGAGTGTGTTGTGTTCAGCTACAGTAAAAGCCTTTTTCTGACCTCAATGAACTGGAAGAAATACTAATATCATGAAAGCTGGCCACAATATGAAATGCTCTCAGCTTGGATCAACACTGTGCACGTAGTATACACACACACACGCACACGCACACGCACACACACACACACACACACACACACACACACACACAGTTTCTGGTTCACTGCATGGCTCTATGATTCCCAGAGCTGCACAAGAGCTTTTGGTCCCCTTGATATTCAAACACTTTCCCATTGCAACCTATGACTCGCATCCCATAAATCAAACCACAATAGCAAAGACCAAACTTAATATAACGCTTTTGGGCTGGTCTGTGTATGTGTGGTCTACTAGTTTTGATCTCTTGGGATGTGATTTTTTTTCTTGGGAGGGTTTAAGATATTTGTGCAGTAATCCTTTTGAGCCAGATTATATACTGTTTCTGCTGGGCCATATTTTTGTCTTGGCTGTAGATCTAACACAGCGTGATAAAAACCTAGATAAACGTCAAAACGCATGTCAGCCTGTCCGATTATAGACATGCTTCGGTGGAAAATCAGGCTCCTGTCAGATCATGACCAGTGATGCTTCCTGAAGAACGGAGATCATGTCTGAACGAATTTATTACACGGGCTATAAAAGTTTGCATTCTTATAAACTGAGCTTGATCATTCCTTATACTGATACTTTTCTGCACAAAATATCTGCACAGTATATAATGCCAGACACTGCAGGCGAGTAGAGTGGAGAATAGAAAAGAAGAAAAAACTAAATGAAACGAGTAGTTATCTTCATTGCCCAATTTACTGATAACATTAAAAACAAATATTTTATTTTTGTTTTGTTTAACAAGTTTTCTAAGATGTTAAGTATAATAGGTACATACATTTATACCCCAAATACTTTAAACACAGGATGAATTTGAGATAAAAAATGAATACACTATCTGGCAAAACTCTTGTCATCGATCCCAGTTGTAAGAGCAACAAATAATAACTTGACTTCTAGTCGATCATTTGGAAAAGTGGCAGAAGCTAGATTTTTCAGATGAATCCTCTGTTGAACTATATCCCAATCATCACAAATACTGCAGAAGACCTATTGGAACCCGCATGGACCCAAGATTCTGAAAGAAATCAGTCAAGTTTGGTGAAGAAAAAAACAAGATTTGGGCTTACATTCAGTATGGGGCATGCGAGAGATCTGCAGAGTGCATGGCAACATCAACAGTCTGAGGCATCAAGACTATTGTGCTGCCCATTACATTACAAACCACGGGAGAGGGCAAATTCTTCAGCAGGACAGCGCTCCTTCTCATACTTCAGCCTCCACATCAGCAAAGAAGGTCAAGATGCTCCAGGATTGGCCAGCACAGTCACCAGACATGAACATTATTGAGCATGTCTGGAGTAAGATGAAGGAGGAGGCATTGAAGATGAATCCAAAGACTTGTGATGAACTTTAGGAGTCCTGCAAGAACAATTTCTTTGCCATTCCAGATGACTTTATTCAGGGCCGGCCCAAGCCTTCAGGGGGCCCTAAGCAGGATTTTATTTGGGGCCCCCTTGGTGCTAACAATGTGACAAATTATCGTTGATCCTTGATTTATTTGCACACTGTAAATTTAAAACATGCATTATTGATTTTATTTGGCTGTGTTGCTTAAATCATAAAATGTTTAAAGACAATTCCAAATATTATACTGCAAAAACAACTGCCTATTGATCAACTGCCTATTGATGCCACAAAACTAAACAATTAGACACAAAACATTAATCTAAGCTTTAATTAATGTTGACAGAAACAAATACAGCTGGAAGTAGCCAATAGCATACTTATTATTATTATTATTATTATTATTATTATTATTATTATTATTATTATTATTATTATTATTATTATTATTATTATTATTCAGTCACAAAACGCTGCCAAACAGTCAAAAATAGTGACAATAAAGATCATTTTTTAAAAATGGATAAATGTTAACACTGATAAATGGATAATGGATAAATGTTGAACACATTGTGTAGTTCAAATAGCTTAAACTATTTACATCAAATTCAAATTAAATCAGGAAGCATTTTGTAGACATATTCGCATATAGCATATCACTAAATATCTAGAAAAAAAATTAAGTTTTCAGAAATAATTTTAAATGAAGTGAATTTTTTTCTGTAAAGTGAACAAATTAATCTGCCAATGAGATAAGTAAAATAATTTTACTTAAAACCAAAAACAATATTCTTTTATTTACCCTAATTGGCAGATTATTGAGCTTTTTTTTAATGAAAAAAAAAACATGCACATAATTTTGACTATAATCTGTCTAGAAAATGTTTATCGGTTAAATTTTTTTTTAGATATTTGGACAAGAAACAAGACAAAATCTAGAAGAAAGAAAATCATTTTTGCAGTGTATTTACCATCCATAGTTAATGGCTGTGTAATAAGAAACTTGAAACAAATGAATAAATCAGAAGCTTATTTTTTATCAGTTTATTTTTTATAAGTTTATGAAGCGTTTTGCTGCTGTGCCATGCACTGTTGCTTCAATCACGATATCAGTGATTCTGCGATAAATCAACAGACCACAAGAAAACCAATCATGCATAAAAAAAATAAAATAAAAAAATGCAAAAAGGAAAAAATGCATCAAAAGGTTGATTCGTTTCTTTTAATGACAGCATGTTTAAAAAATTGCAACAATGTAAAAAAAGCACACAGCTGTCAAACAACTTAACAATGCTGATGTGCAAAGAGCAGTTTGTGATTGAAAATCACAATCATCTCTATCATAGCAGCAGAATCTCAATTTTTATTTAAGAAAACACTGTCAAAATAGTCAATTATTGCTTTCTAGTTTTCTGTAAACTTAAAACACTTATTACAACTGGATCAACTTATTTTATGAAAACATGGAAACATTTTATGCTTAGCCCTGGTTTATTTTAAATAAACAATCATGCATTAAATATTTGTAATATTTTTTATGCATTAATATTTTTTTTTTAACTGATCAGAATGCTCTGAGAGGTGAGAACAGACTCCTCTGATCGCGTATGAAGTTTTCAGCTGTGGAGAACATCAGTTATTTACTCGTCTATTTAAAAAGATTTTTTAATTACCCTAATATTTTTTAGCCAAAATACCATCTACAAGACTTTGCCAAAATCTGTAAGGGTTAAATAAACGCAAGGCCTTTTAAATTATATGTTCACCCCCTATTGATAACTTTATCTAATACATATTTTGGCGGAATTAAAAAGTTTGAGCACATTTAAGTCACAGCACTGCCCGCGGGCACGCGCGAGCGATATAGCGAAGTGAAAGCGCATCTGTGAGGAAGAAACTAGCGGAAAATTCGGGGGAGCTGGATGTCTGAAATACAAATACCTTGGTCCAGCTTGGACAGAAGAATATCCGTATGCCTGAGATTTCCACCATTGCAATGGCTCACCTGTCAGCGGTTTACATGACGCCGGTGTGTCTCTGATGATCTGCTGTTATGGGAAGCGCCTGGTGGTGGCTGGGTGTACTGTACCTAAAGCGGTAGTCTGTTGCAGTCAGTGTGAAAGACTGATTAATTAATTCATATCTTTTGTAAATTTAGATAAGTATGGATACTTGGCGCCAGAGTATGTATCGCGGCCGGAAATAACATGATAAATTGGCATATGTTTTGTCCCACCCCTTATCCATAACCCAACAAACAAACATAAAACGAAAGTCACTCATTCATTTCGTGTAATCTAGAGGCCTTTGCCTTTCATATAAGCCATTTCTGATACCAAATGATCAACTAGAAGTCAAGTTATTATTTGTTGTTCCTAAAACTTGGATAGGCGACAAGACTAGGTAGGGGATTTTCTTTTAATTAACTTCATCTTATTTGACATATTAAAGTTAAAAACAAAACATATTTAGAGTATGACTTTTTCCAAATAGTTTGCTAGAATAAAATTCAAATAAATATGAATACATCTCTTTATAAAAAACATTCAAAAATACAGGTACAGTATGAATAAATATGTGGAGTTTGTTGTATTTAAGAGCTGACCTTTATTGCTCTGCAGGACAAAAAAAAACTCATTTTGAGAAAACTGCTTTTAAATTTTTTTTTATCGTTATTGAAATATACAGACAAATATCGGCACCTTGAAATTATTAGGTTCTATCTGCATTCTAAATGATTTTGAGATATTGAGCTTCAAAGTTTTTTCTTTCCATATACAGTAGCAAACAATTTGCGTGTAACAGTTCTCTTTCATACATTAACATGACAGAGACCCTAAATGTACACTGAATGTAATTTATCAAAGTTCTCTTCAATTTGCAAATTTGGGTAAAATAAAAACTGAGCAAATGCAGATAGAACCTTCTAATTCAAAAAGATCAATTTCCGCTTGGAATTATAAGGTTTTGTCTGGCAGATCATTAATTGAAGCATTCATTTTCAAGAAATACAATACAGTCAGCTTATTAATTTAATAAAAATGGTATTGTAACAGTATGTTGATGTTTGAGAAAGTTACATGTTTGCTTTCTATTACATTTATTTAATGTTTCAGGATGAATATTTTTCGTGTTTAAATTAAAGATATAAGGCTGTTCTAAATATTTTGTCCAGTGCAGATGTTAATTTTTTCTAATTAATATGATTAATTAATATTTATTGTTGTAATTAAGACCCCATTAATTGAAATAATTATTTGGCCTTCAGGGCTTAATATCAAATTTAAAGACTTGAGCAAATGAACGTTTAATAAACACTGAGAAATGTTTCACTGACTAAATATACACAAATAAAAATATTTCACATTTCAACAGAGCAGTCCGGTGGAATGACAAAGAAAGCTGATGCTAGACTTTGTGCTTTGTAGACAAAAACCTTTTTTGTTTTTTTAAATAAAAAAGTCTTAAAATGTAAACAACTCTTGTATATATAAAAAAAATATCACAATATATGTTGTCATTTGTTAACTAAATTTTTGACAAATGTCTGACAGAACCGTAAAATTCTGTTTGAAGTGTGATGAAAGAAAAGTACAAATGTATATTTTGAATGTTTGTTTTACATTAGATAAAAAAAATACACTTTCTGAAAAGCCAAGACAGCCATGTGTCTCATCCTAAATTAATCTAGAGATATTAACATAGATATTGCTTTCCATGGCTTTCTGAATTAATAAACTGCTTTTTTTTATTCCTGTAAGATTAGAAATCATTATAACTTTTGTGGTTTTGCAATTCCTTTGAACCTCTCCTGTAGACCTCAGTTATTGACACCAATTTGGAAACATGTTTGTTTTAACTGATAATGAACTGTGTAAATGATAATTTCTATAATGACTCTGTTTTGAATGAAAAGTAATCAATACTGTAGGCAGAAAGCAGACTCGGAGAATACCTTCCAATCAAACTCAAGCAGTAGAATCTGTTATTTTGTAACTGTATTAAAATAAATTTTGTTTTATGTTGTACTGTTCGATATGAAAATGTAACATGATTTCATGATGCAATATCATGCAGAAAGAGATCTCTGGCAATTATACATGTTTTCAATCTGATATGCTATTCGGAGAAAGAAAAGGTGTGCATTTTTTATGTCAGTTTGACTACGGCAACAATATGAATTAAGTGAAAGTTGTTCTGGCTAATGATACACTGTGCCATGTCTAATTGAAAAAAAAAGTCTCTTTTGGTACATTGTGTCTGATATCACACACTTTGAATGTTATCACTCGATTAGATGGGCATTATCAGCTGATTGATATGGGCCAGTAGGGACCTTCTGTGCCTACTGGTATGCTCAGAAGGCTGTTATCATCCATCAGCATGGTTAATCAGCTATACTAATAGAGAAGACTCCAGGTCCAGATCTGTTTTTACATTACTGTGACAGTTGGGTTTTGCGTTGGGGTAGAGTAAGACATTAATACAATACAATTATTAGAAAATTTAATAAATGATATAAATATTTCTTGTAAACTTCCGGCCACAGCCACAAGCATGCAGATGTATAATAACAGCCCTCTGAGCCAACAAGTAGGCACAGAAGTCCCCTACTGGCCCATATCTATTAGCTGATAACCACTATAATGCCCATTCAATCGGGTGATAACATTCGAATCGGCTGCTGATATTGCATTACTGAGATATGCAGTGTCAGCTTACATTATCAAGGCTGAATCCAGATACTATTGGCAGTTCTCTCTATGAACAAAGTGGTAAGACTTTTAGCTCAATAAATTAGCTGCTTAATAATAGTAAGTTAGTGATTTGGTTTAGTTAGGATTAGGGATGTAAAATAACATCATACTTTATAAGTGTTAACAAACAGTTAATATCTCTAAAATAGGCAGGTGATAAGCAAACAAATCTGTTTTATGACATGGAAAATATCAGTTTAAAAAATAAGTTGTTGTTTAATACACTAAAAATTATTCAAAGATGACTCCTTAGATTTACTAAATTTGTATAAGGTAAGTGGTTGTAAGCTATTTATTTGGGCTGGATTTAAAGAAATTAAGTTGAACATTTGTAAATTTAATTTAGTTGTTTAAATTCAACCTGTATAAATTGTTTGCAGCAATTTTGCAGAAATCTTTTTTTTTTAATGTACAAAACCCTTTAACTGAACACTGTAAGAAATGCTGGGTTCAATTCAATTCATGTTTATTTATATTGCGTTTTACAATGTAGATTGTATCAAGGCAGCTTAACATAGAAGTTCTAGTATATTGAAACTGTGTCATTCCAGTTTTCAGACTTGAAATTCAGTTTAATTCAGTTCAGAGTGGTTAAAATTTCACTGCTGAAAGTCCAAACACTGAACAGCAAATCCATCGATGCACAGCTCCACACTCAATATATATATATATATATATATATATATATATATATATATATATATATATATATATATATATATATATATATATATATATATATATATATATATATATATTGCTCGTTCAAACTACATATTTAAAATAAGCTGAATCAACACAATTCTTGAGATTTCATTGGGACAACTTAATTTTTTATGTTCAATCCACATACATTTGTTAAAAGTGTTAAGTTAAATTAATCAATTTGTGTTAGGACAACATGAATAAATTGTGTGGAACACTGCAATTTTTACAGTGCACAAGTCCCAACCAAGCAAGCCAGTTGTCTCACTGGTGAGGAATAAAACTTCACCAATTGACGAAAGTGAAGGAAAAAATACCTTGAGAAAAACCAGGCTCAGTTGGGCTTGACCATTTCTCCACTGGCCAAACTGTGTGGAGCTGCAGTCTAGACGTCAGAGGCTGTAGATTGTGGGTTCCACACAATCAATTTGTATTTAGACAACATGAAGGAATTAAGTTAACTTATTCGTTTTTACATATTTAAGTGGATTGAGCATTACACAATTAACATCAATGATTGTATTGTTTCAGCTCATTTTAAATAAGTAGTTTGAACAAACAGCAAACATATATATATTTTTTTGAATGAATAACTAATGATAATAATAATTGTAACAATTGCAGGTTAATATGTTGATTTACTCAAGAAACGTGTCATGTAATTTCAGTTTTCAGGTCTAACAAAACAAAACTGACATTTTATCCCACTGTGATGTGCACAACAAACTGCTTAAACTAACAAATGTAAGATAAATATCTGCTTACTGTATGAATCATTGTGCTAAACTGTGTGTGTGTGTGTGTGTGTACTGCGTGTTAGGGAGAAAGAGTGCTGAGTAGGTTTAAGTAAGAGATTTGTCTGGCAGTTAAAAAGATGGCATGTCAGAAGTGAAATGTTGCAAATAAACAATTGGTTTCACTGTCACACACCCTCCATAAATATCTTCATTGACAGGATAATCCATCACCTCAAAAGCTCTACAGAGGAAAAATACGTTCTCACTCTCTCTCGATCTCTCGCTCTCTGCCTGCCTGTCTGACTCTAATAGAATAAGTTAGCAAAGTAAAAGTGCTTTTGCCCTCTGTGGAAAAGATTCTCTTTATAAAGCTCGTACTGAAGAGTTTAACGTGTGTCATGAGCAGACGGAGGCAGCGGCGCGCACTCTCCAACTTCCACCAAGAAAATAAAAATCATTTCGTATTCATAAGAGCCCAGAAGCGGAGCCAATCCACATCTGACGACACGCCACTCACTTAAGTCTCATCTTGTTTCATCTTGTCTCATTTCATAAAGAGGAGAGTGATGGACAATATTACCTCGGCTCTCGTTTTAATTTCGCCTTTAGCCCTTTGTTCATCTGCTTTATGTTTTGCAAGCTCCTTCTATCTCTGTCCTCATCCCCTGTTTCCGTCTAAAGCTCCTGCTGTTTCTTCCTGCTTTCTCTGTAATCAAACAGTAAAAGCAGATGTGTGTCTGTGATGGGTTGAGGAATGATTGAAGGGAAATTACTGGTATAATCAGTGTTATTAGCCCCCTCTTCTTTCCCACAGAGACTCTAGCATTTGCTTAGTGTATCTACAATGGGGATGGTCCTTAGACATCCTTTTCGGCTCTTTGTACATCTTGTATATTACGCCATTTTGTGTTGTTCTTTTGATGCAGTTTAACCTAATAGGCTCCTGCTAAAATTGCTAAATGATCTAATTTATTCAAACTGCTTAATTCACCCAAATATTCTCAATTCTTAATTATTTGCTCACATACTGTACTGTTTCATTTGTGGAGAGCTATATATGTTGGGCTCACTTTGTTGGGCACACCTGTCCAACTGCTCGTTAAGGCAAATTTCTAATCAGCCAATCTCATGGCAGCCACTCAATGCATTTAGGCATATAGGCATTGTCAAAATGATCTGCTGCAGTTCAAACCAAGCATCAGAATAGGGAAGAAAGGTGATTTAAGTGACTTTGAATGTTGCATGGTTGTTGGTGCCAGAAAGGCTGGTTTGAGTGTTTGAGAAACTGCTGATCTACTGAGATTTTCATGCACAACTATCACTAGGGTTTACAGAGAATGGTCTGAAAAAGAGAAAATATCCAGTGAGTGGCAGTTCTGTGGGTGCAAATGCCTTGTTGATGCCATAGGTCAGAGGAGAATTGCCAGACTAGTTCGAACTGATAGAAAGGCAACAGTAACTCAAATAACCACTCGGTACAACCAAGGTACAATATGCAGAAGAGCATCTCTAAATGCACAATACGTTGAACCTTGAGGCAGATAGGTTACAGCAGCAGAAGACCACACCGGGTGCCACTCCTGTCAGCAAAAACAGGAAACTGAGGCTCCAATTCACACAGGCTCACCAAAATTGGACAATAGAAGATTGGAAATACGTTGCCTGGTCTGATGAGTCTCAATTTCTGCTGCTACATTCAGATGGTAGGGTCAAAATTTGGCCACTTTCACCAGTGGAGATCGCACATAGCAGGCACCTATACCCAGAATGCGGGCTGACCAGTGGACATGCCAACAACAAAATGGGCCATTACCTGACTCCTCTACTGAGTCAGATGCTGGGGGCCTCGGAGGAACTCTGCAGGGTTCGCCAAGTGGGGAACTTTACTGACAGCAAGAAAGTGCACGTATCTCTGTGTTAGAGAGAAAGGCACAGCAAGCGTGTTACCATACCTTAAGATCACCAAGATTTCCTAACACCCTTGAGGAAACTGGCTCCACTCGCAGATTATAAAATCTTGCAAATGTGTTAGGTGTCACCCAGCCCGCAGCTCTACAGATGTCTGTTAGAGAGCCGCTGCGTGCACATGCCCAAGAGGATCCAACACTCCGAGGGGAGTGCGCTCTCACTTCTGGGGGACACAGCTCACCTTGGCTCTGGTAAGCGAGGGAGATGCCATCCACTATTCAGTGGGCCAACCTTTGTTTAGATATGACACTTTCTTTCTGCCAACCACCATAACAGACAAAAAGCTGCTCAGAGGATCTAAAGCTCTGAGTGCGGTCCACATAAATTCGCAAAGTGCAAACAGGACACAACGATAAAAGGGCTGGGTCTGCCTCATTCGCGGGCAGTGCTTGCAGGCTACCTGGTCCTTAAACGGTGTGGTAGTAACCTTGGGCACATACCCAGGCCGGGGTCTCAGGACAATGGGAGAGTAGGCCGGCCCGAAATCCAGGCACGAGTCACTGACCAAAAATGCCTCCAGGTTCCTGACCCTCTTAATCAAACCAACACGACCAGCAGAGCTGTCTTAAGTGACAGAAATTTCACAGATACTCTATCGAGTGGTTCATCAAGAACCGGTTGATGATGTTATGCCTTCCCATGGTGCTTCCAGCCACCGCGCCATATTGAGCGAAGATAGCAGTCATGTAAACTTTCAGTGTGGAGGGCGACAGCCTGTGCTCCAACCTATCCTGAAGTAAAGAAAGCACAACGCTGATCTGGCAAGTTCGGGGGTCTTCACGGCGAGAAGCGCACCACTCAGTGAATAGACTCCACTTCAGGGCATAGGCTTGCCTTGTAGAGAATGCTCTAGCCTGAGTGATGGTATTAACCACCGCCATCGGTAAGTTACCTAAGTCTTCCTCGCTGCGTCTAGGGACCACACGTGGAAGTTGGTGCCCTGTCTCTGAGAGAGGAGGTCTTCTCTCAAAGGGATCTGCCAGGGAGGGGCCGTCGCGAGGTGGGAGAGTTCTGATATCCAGGTCCGGTTGGGCTAGAGAGGCGCAACTAACAAGACCTGCTCCTCGTCCTCCCTGACCCTGACAGTAACTGTGCGAGCAAGCTCACTGGGGGAAACACATATTTGCTAAAATCAGCCAGTCGTCGAAATAATTGAGTATCGAGCCGAAGGGGCCCTAGGGCATCCTCCGCAAGCCTAGTGAAAACCCGCAGAGACAGAGAGAGCCCGAAGGGGAGGACTTTGTACTGCCAGGCTTGACCTTTGAACGCAAACCGTAGAAACTGACAGTGGCGTGGAAAAATAGAGACATGAAAGTATGCGTCCTTCAGGTTTATTGCTGCAAACCAATCCTGAGGACGAACGCATCGGAGGATGCACTTCTGCATAAGCATTCTGAACGGCAGTTTGTGAAGACAGCGGTTCAAAACGTGCAGATCTAGGATTGGCCATAGCCCTCTGCTCTTTTTGGGTACGATGAAGTACGGGCTGTAAAACCCACTCTACATCTCAGCTGGAGGGACTGGCTCGATTGCATCCTTTGCCTGGAGGACAGCAATCTCCTCTTGCAAAACAGGGGCGGACACAGGGCTGACCCTGGTGAAATACACACCTGTGAACTTGGGAGGCCGTTTTACGAATTGATACGCATAGCTGAGTGTGAATGAGTTATTGCGACAGGCTGGCCCGCGCTAACCTGGCAGGCAGAGCCCTCGCAAGTGGCCTCATCGGCACGATCGCTGGCACACCAGTGGTGGGGCAGCGTGGAGTGGGAGGGCTGATCCAGGAAGCCCTGGGGTCCCACGGAACAGCAGGAGGCAAGAGATTCACTCTCACCTCGCACCTAGGCTCCGGAGGAGGGGCTAGAATTGTGAGAGAAGGGAGACTGTCCTCTCACACCCCGCGAGCCACTGGCGAAGTGCACCGATCCTGCAAGCTGGAAGGCATACCGTCCCAGACTGGCAGTGATCGAGCTGTCACATCCGGGGAAGGGGAAAAATGCAAGGGTGGCATGCAGATCAGCCAGAGAAAGGTGCCCTCCAAGACTACGTGAGCCTACTGTGCACCTTCGGGAAGAAGAGTACGGGAGGCTTGGAGGGTCTGGCCTTCTTAGTATCCTCCACCCATCTAGTCGGTCTGGCTGTGGGGTTGGGGGATAAACCATCTCCAGACCCACGGCCGAAGCAGCACGGGAAAGCACGGCCAACGTGTCCACTTCTGGATCCGGCGCAGCGCTCACCACCCCGGGGGGAGGATCGTCATCAGACAATGATGGCCCACCCACCGATGCAGCGGTGAACATCAAGCAAGACAATCTGGTTAGACGGATCGCTTTTCTTGCTCGAAGCTTGGATGGAGTACTTGAAAGCATGAGAGGTCCGTGAGCCCGGGGGCGGCGGATTTACTCCCACTGGACTCTCAGACCTGCCCGAGTGCCAGCCGCAGTTCGGAGAACAACTGGGATGGGTCGTCCTTTTACAAGGGCGAGCCCCGATCTTAACTGCGCAACAGACATGCCATGGCAGTAACGGCATGCACTGCCAGCGAGCACCACATTAACATGCTGGACCCCTAGACATGCAATGCAATGCTCGTGCCCATCATCCAGGGACAGGAAACCACCGCATCCAGAAACGCACGGTCGGAGCGACATCTTGAAAAAGACGCGCTGCACAAAAGTGTTGCTCTTTTAGGGACCTTAGCAACAATACAAACTGTTCTGGAGGACCAGACCTAAAGAACGCCAGGCAAGGGAGAAACCCAGCTCGATCGTCTGTCGCTGCGTATCACACACTCTCGACCAGGAGAAGCAGCCCGTTTTTTCACTCTCTCTCTCTCTCTCTCTGTCGTAACAGTAGGAGAAACCCTAATCGACTCTCTAAGAAGCTTAGTAAAAAGGATGCCTCAGTTCCCACAGAAATTTCTTAATTCATGAAAGTGTTTTTCCAAATGTAAGTTAGAAATGCACACCTCCTCCATGTGTAAATGGTTTGTAAAATTGTCTTCTTTTGGCAAACTGATTACACTGAAATTTGATGCACTGACAGTATTTTACAAGTTCAATTGTTTATTATTTTTTTTTGTAGTTGAGAGATAATGTTACATAGCACTTATCACTTTTACTAAACTATCCAATAATTGAAGGAGCAATATAGCAAGTATACACCAAGACATGGTAAACTACACTTTTTTTCAAGAGCAATTTCTCAAGAGATTTGCCTTAAAACTACCAACTGGTCCCCAATAAACAAATAACATAGATACAGAGTGTTTGAAATAAAATATTTAAATGTATTCTTAATTAATAAATGTGATCAGAAACACAGTCTAAATTTAACTTGTCATTGGATTATATCGTTGCGCCAATGGATTTACACAAGTAAAGTAACCAGTCACACATTTCAGTTCTGGTGTTGTTGTCTTGTTTAAAGGCATGTAAATTGTTGTCCCAACTATAACAGACTAAGCTGCAGCCAATAAATAATTAATTTACTTATATTCATTTTAAAAACACTATGTAACGGCATTAAAAACATGAAATTATTTTGTATAGGGTGTTTTTTTTGCATTAAACCATACAGTACATGTCCACTTAAAACACCCAGCATCTTAACCAAAAGTATGATTACTTACCATTGCTTAATGCATAGGTCTCAAACTCAATTGCTGGAGGGCCGCAGCTCTGCACAGTTTTGCCCCAACTCTAATCATACACAGCTCCAACTAATCAAGCTGATCAAGAATACTAGAGACTATTAAGTAGGTGTGAGTTTGAGGTGGTTTAAGCTAAACTATGGAGAAGTTTGAGACCATTGGTTTAATTCTATGCAGGCCATGTCAATGTGATGTTCCTGGTAGACATATGTTTAGAGCAGATCTCTGCACTTTTATCTCCAACAACACTTTTCTGGTACGTCTGGAGAACCAAGCACAAAACTAAATATTCTCCATCTGCTATGTCAGCATCTCTTATTTTTTTGTCCACACATGCTGCTATTATCCCTTCTATATAGATGGCAAACAACTACCAAATCTAAATGTCTAAGAAAACCTTCCAAATTATGACAAACAGGCTTGGAAAACATTGCATATGAAGTTGGTAAATCTGTTTTACATTTTATTAAATGAGCAATAATTTTGGACCCTCTTCACACTCAAAAAAAAAGCTGTTTTATGATAATCATAACAGTGAGTCAAACATGGTAAAACGTGTTGGTGAATTTTTTAAATTAAATTTAAATGACACTTTTCAACCCAGTGGATGGGTATGTTCATCTTTGACCCAACGTAGTGTTATGACAACCCAGAGTTTTTTAAGGAGTATTAAGATTCATTTTCATCAATCCGATTGCAAGTGGACAAATGCTAAGTATAGATATGAGCAGTTTGCTTAGACTTGTTTGTCCACTTTTGACCACATCCAGAGGTGGTTGAAAAAACATTTGCTTGTAGTGTGAACACATACTTGGTCAAATGCCCTCAAAACAGCAGCTAAACACTGCCTTCTCTGCATACTGAACTCATTCATAAACTGAGTGGGACATGCTGTAGAAGCATGGTGGAGAGACAGATTTAAAAATGTATAAAGTAGAGTGGTCTCTTACGGTCCTGATATGTTTAACCTTTTTCTTTTGCAAAAAATAAACATGTATTTCACTGCAAACAAGATTTTTAAAATAGTCTATGGCTATTTCTTAGTCTACAAACAGCAGCTCCCATGTAGTACCTATCAATTTGTGTTTTTCATAGTATATATAAATTAATTATTTCACATGTAAATTTTTTAATGTGCTTTTAATAATTTTATTTTATATTTATTCAGTATCATATATTGTGTAGTTATGTGCTCTATGCAGGTGAGTGGGCTTGACAAACCTTAGAATATAAGTTGAAGTCAGAATTATTAGCCCCCCTATGATTTATTTATTTTTTTAAAATATTTTCCAAATGATGTTTAAAAGAGCAAGGAAATTTTCACAGTATGTCTGATAATATTTTTTCTACTGGAGAAAGTATTATTTGTTGTATTTCAGCTAGAATAAAAGCAGTTTTAAATGTTTTAAAAAACATTTTAAGGTCAAAATTATTAGCCGCTTTTAGCTACATATTTTTTCGATAGTCTACAGAACAAACCATCGTTATACAATGACTTGCCTAATTACCAAAACCTGCCTAGTTAACCTAATTAACCTAGTTAAGTCTTTAAAGGTCAATTTAAGCTGTATAGAAGTGTCTTGAAAAATATCTAGTAAAATATTCTTTACTTTCATCATGGCATAAAATAGATAAAATAAATCAGTAATTAGAAACGAGTTATTAAAACTATTATATTTAGAAATGTGTTGAAAAAAATTCCCTCCGTTAAACAGAAATTGGGGGAAAAATAAACAAAGGGTGAATAATTCTGACTTCAACTATGTGTGTACACACACACATACATATATATATATATATATATATATATATATATATATATATATATATATATATATACACAGTATATATATTTGAGATTTAATTTGAGTTTTCCATACTGTTCCAACTTTTCCTGATTTAGAATTGTATTAATAGAGCATGTTTAATTTATCTTATACTTTTAATATGATTTTTATTTTGATCAGTATAAAAAATGCACTAGCTTTTGCGGTATTGGATTGAAATATCAGAGAAAGCCAATATCTGCCCACAGATTCCCCCCCCCCCCCCCCCCCCCCCAAGAACCAGTTGAACGTGAACAAAAGAAACACGCCAGACGTGAACATTAATGTGCCTTTGTTCAGTTGTGGTCAGATTGATGAAAATGCATCTTAATACCAGCGTGAAAAGAGCCTGTTTTTTCTATGAATGGTGAAGGTGAGCTAAATCACTGACAACTCCATGACAAAAGCAACAGCAAGGCCCTTGGAAATGGCATGTATTGTGTGCCTCACTTACTGTATGTCGAACAGAAACTTAGCACAAAGGTATGTGAATGTTCCAGATTGTGTTCAGATCACTATGAGCCTTTGACCTTGATTATTTATATTTACAGTGTAAAAGTGTGACAACAGCCATCAACATTCATGAAATAAACCCTCCTACACATACTGTCTTTCTAACAAAAAAGTGTGTTATAAAATTTAAATCAATACATTGATTAATGTGAGTAAGTAAAAAGGGAAATTTTCAGATTTTTTTTTCTGGTAAAAAAATGTATCCAGTATCAATTAGATAGTAAAAGTTATATTTACAAATATTTACTGCCAATTTTTTGGCCTATTTTTGAGAATGTTAAAAAGTAAAAAAGGTATATCACAATTTTTCTCAAAAATATAACATCATACATACTGCTCCTTGGATATTATTGTACAGTTTGTGCTAATCAGACTTAAGCCTTTAATGTATTTATAAGAAAAACAAACAAAAAAACGCACAAATGAATGGACACAACTTTTTTCCAGTGCCCCAAAGCTCTTAAGGCCCGTTTCCACTGAGTGGTACGGTACGGTTCGGTTTGGTATGCTTTTATAGCCGTTTCCACTGTCAAAAAGCGTACCTAACCAAACCGTACCGTACCACTTTTTTGGCACCCTTTCGAGAAAGGGTACCAAAAGGCGGAGCTAGACGCACAGCTGAACGCTATTGGTTTACAGAGATACATCATTCGCTTACGCAACAAGCCAGAATGAAAACAAAAAAAAAACGCCATATTTAAAATACACGCACAGCCGAGAGATTACAGCGGAATTATTTATACATATAATAACGAGCCATGGTCATCCCGGGCTCAAACAAACCTTGTCGTCGTCTTGATAAACAGCCACAAAGCCATGGAGTAGAGCAGATTTACCCTGTGCCGCGTAGCTTTTTTACAAGGCAGTCTGAAGTGCGAGCGGTTTCGCTTTCTTCCCTTGTGCCTGCCGCGCGTCTATATCTGAAATAACAAACTTCTTGAGCTGATGATAATAACCTGCGCTTGATTATTGACGTGCTTTTGAAACCCGATCCTGTCAGACAATGACAAACGTGAGAGTGAAGCGCAGAAAAAACATAGGAGAAGCCGGAAAAAAAGGAGCACATTCTTTTTTCAGCAAACGTGAACAAA
Source organism: Danio aesculapii (assembly GCF_903798145.1). Taxonomy (NCBI): domain Eukaryota; kingdom Metazoa; phylum Chordata; class Actinopteri; order Cypriniformes; family Danionidae; genus Danio; species Danio aesculapii. The sequence goes on along the minus strand of NC_079447.1, from coordinate 35,967,266 downwards.
CTGCCTCGTTTAACTATTATTGTTATTATCACCTTTTGGACTAATATGAACTCAGAATGATGGAATTGTTCTCTAACAGAGGCTACATGTACTGCTGAAGATTATAGACACAGATGAGAGGTTTTCACTGACTGTAGGCTATATATTGTGTTGTTTTTTAACCTAAATACGGACGAAATGTCTGTTAACATATAACATATCGGAGACTGTAAGGGGCTGTTTGTGTTTATATATGTTCATTTATTTAGTTATTTAATATAATTACAGACGTTACAGTAGGCTGTTTCGCACTGTCTTTGATTGCAGTTATAATCAACTCATGTTCATTGAAAAGTTAGTAATAAACATTTCTACACAAGTATTTATGTGTATGAAGCATCTTTTTTGTGAGAAGTGCTTTTCATATGATATGTGAACGACCTATACAGCTTTATTGTAGACATTTCCTCGAGCTAGAATGACGTCGACTGAAACTTTCTGTCATACACCACGCCCAGCAAAAGGGTACCCTTGTTAGTGAAAACGCAAGCTTGATAAAGGTGACCCGTACCAAACCGAACCGTACCGTACCTTACCGTACCAGTCAGTGGAAACGAGCCATTAGGGGTAAATATGATTCGGGGACAGCGAGTGGTCTTCAGGAGTGATTTGTTTGTTGTTGTTGTTTTTTTTGTGCTGCAAATTTGAATTTAGTCAATGTCAACATGTTCATGTTATCAATATAAACATAAAAGCTTTCTTCAGTCTGGTGGCTTTGTGATGTTTGCAGTTAGATCATCATAGAAATTCTTTACAATTCAGGAATGCTAAAGTGATTCAAGTAAATTATGTGGTATGCATTAGACCAGTGTTTCCCAACCCTGTTCCTGAAGGCACACCAACAGTACACATTTTCAATGTCTCCCTAATCAAACACACCTGAATCACCTAATTAGAACATAAGAAGAGACTCCAGAACCTGAAGTTAATTAGTCAGGTAAGGGAGACATCCAAAATATGTACTGTTGGTGTGCCTCCAGGAAAAGGGTTGGGAAACACTGCATTAGACTATGCATGTGGTCCACGGAACTTGAGAGTGCAATGGTCTACTGCTAGCTGTGCATCGTTTTATGATTTGATTGCAGTCTGTGATTCGGGTGTCTCTTTGCTTCAAAGGCATGGTTAAAAGTCACATATTGCATAGCTCCCTATGAATCTTCCCTTGCATATACACATAATAGTAATGTGAAGAGATACCATGCCTTTTTAAATGAGCTTGTTTAATTAGAAAATGACAGTAATTCTTGTGAAACGCTTGTCTAGTGTCTTTATCAGCCTGGCAGATTGTGAGGGTGAAATTATCATTGAAGATCCTAGAAGATTTATATTACATTGCAGTGCAGTGCCCATGTTGGTTATAACACTTCACAATAAGGTTACTTAATGTTAGTTCATGCATTTACTAGCATAAACAAACAATGATGCATTTATTACAGTATTTGTTCATGTTGGTTAACATTAATTAATGAAAATACATTGCTAGTTTATATTAACTCACACTGCATTAACTGTTAACAAGCATGAATTTGCAGTTTAGTAATGCATTAGTAAATGTTGAACTATGATTAATAAATGCTACACATTTTTTTCATACTTAGTTAATAATACATAAGCTATTGAAGCCTTATTGTAAAGTGTGACCCTATGTTTATAGAAATAAATATATGTGTAGAATTAAAAATTACAAATGGTAGACTTATTGTTAGCATTTAAAACAGTTATATACTGTATATATATATATATATATATATATATATATATATATATATATATATATATATATATATATATATATTAGTGGTGGGCCGTTATCGACGTTAACAAGTTGCATTAATGCGAGACTCTTATCGGGCGATAAAAAAATTATCGCCGTTAATCTATTCTCAAAGTTGGGTTGGGAGCTGGGTCTGTTCTACACAAGCTATGATGACTTTCACCTTGATATTTTAGCACGGATGTATACCTAGCCGAATTGCATTGTAGGTGGCGAGAACAAGTCCTCAAACCGGTGTATATTCCTACTGTGAAATTACATCAAACGTGTCATGCTAACATGAATGCAGTTCACTAGAGTAAATCTAATTAATGTTAGCTCCACATCTAACTATCAAGCACCTGTTGAGTTTATGTGTTTGAGTAAAACATGTACAAATAAAATGGACCGGGTGCTTTTTAAAATGAATGATGGTGAATGAAAGTCAAACAGGTGAGCCATCTGACAAAAAAAGTGCTCTTCTAAATCAAAACAGCAGGATGCCCTTCTGGATCTTCCACTTACTTCGAAGACACTACTGACTACGTTTACATAGACATCTGTAATCTAGTTATTTGCCTTAATAGACAATAATATAAAGTGTTTACGTGAAGTGGTTTCATGTAAAAGTTTCCTGTAATTTTGGGCAACGATAACGGCAGTTTCACATTCACTCATGAACATTTCATTCATGCCTCCGTGACAATCTGGGTTATAACACGCAAATAAGGAGGAAGGACTGGTAAGAGTGTTATGGAATTTAACAACAGAAGCCAAATGGAAAGAAAAAAATTTTGCATTTCACAATGTGTGTATGTCTGTGTGTTTGTGTGTGTGCGTGGTCCTTTACTGACAGCTGCATGTGTGGATCTTGTCGGAAAATATGGCAAAGTCCTACATGACTGTAATAGTTTGATTGCGGGGTTTACTTTAATAATGCCACTAATATATGCACACTCCTCGTCTTAATTCCATGTCTGTTTATTTCAGTTATGAATTTAGTCGGATTAACATTTTATTGAACATAATTAATTTTTATCACCAATTATCAACTGTTTCTCAAGCAGTTTGTGATGCATTTTAAAAACAGGAGATGAGCCCCTGGTCTAACAGGCCACCTGGTTTGAGAAACCCGTTCTCAAAGACTTACTTTTAGTTATTATTTGGGTAGCACACATATTCTAAATGCCTTTGGCAGTATTCAAATGAGCCATTTTAATCTAGAGTAATTCCAAGATTACAGTGAGATTAATCTAGACTGAAAAAACTAATCTATGCCCACCAGAGCCGGCCCAAGGCATAAGCAAACCAAGCGACTGCTTAGGGCCCGGTGGCCACCAGGGGGCCCCCAAGAGTGCACGAAATGAATGAGTGACTTTTGTTTTTGTTTGTTTATTGGGTTATGGATTAGGGGTGGGACAAAACATATGCCCATTTATCATGTTATTTCCGGCCGCGATACATACTCTAGCGCCAAGTATCGATATTTATCTAAATTTACAAAAGATCTGAATTAATTAATCAGTCTTTCACACTGACTGCAGCAGATTACCACTTTAGCTACAGTACACCCAACCACCACAAGGTGGCGCTTCCCATAACAGCAGATCCTCTGAAATACACCAGCGTCATGTAAACCACTGACAGGTGAGCCATTGCAATGGTGGAAATCTCAGGCGTACGGACACATTCTTCTGTCCAAGCTGGACCAGGTATTTTTGTTTCAGACATCCAGCTCCCCCGAATTTTCCGCTAGTTTCTTCCTCACAGACGCGCTTTCACTTCGCTATATCACTCGCGTGTGCCCACGGTCAGTGCTGTAACTTATATGTGCTCAAACTTTTTAATTCCGCCAAAATATGTATTAGATAAAAATATCAATAGGGGATAAACATATAATTTAAAGGGCCTTGCGTTTAACTAACCCTTACAGATTTTTGGCAAAGTGTTGTAGATGGAATTTTGGCTAAAAATATTAAGGTAACTAAAAAATCTTAAAAATTACTCTCTTTTTAAATAGATGTGTAAATAACTGATGTTCTCCACTGCTGAAAACATACGCGATCAGAGGAGTCTGTGCTCACCTGTGCTCACCTCGAGCATTCGGATCAGTTGACGAAAAAATATTGCTCTAGTGGGAATGCATGACTTTTTATTCAAAATAAACCAGGGCTAAGCATAAAATGTTTTCATAAAATAAGTTGGTCAAGTTGTAATAAGTGTTAAGTTTACAGAAAACTAGAAAGCAATAATTTACTAGTTTGACAGTGTTTTCTTAAATGCATATTCCACAAAATTGAGATCCTGCTGCTATGATAGAGATGTGTCACATGTAAATAAAGGTACAGAGAAGGATCCAATATGCAGCGGTGGTAGCTAATGCCTCATCCTGCCGGTCAATCCTGGCGTTACTGAGCGAGACGAACTCGGAGATCTGGGATACACTCGCTGGATCCATGATAAGGTCAGTTCGTTCTGTCACGTGTAAATAAAGGTACAGAGAAGGATCCAATATGCAAGTGAAATTTTAATTAACACTGTCAGAATAAAGCCAACAGGGCTACAAATGGAGGGTGAGGACACTGGGATACTGGGGCAGGAACAGAAGGGCGAAACGAAGTCCAGCAGTCACTCCTCTTAGTCCTGAGCACAATACAGACTCACATAAGCAAACACAACGAACTGACAAGGAGACATAGAAACGTAGCCCAGATATAGGCTCAATAATGAACCTCAGCTGGTGATCAAATCAAACAGCTGAGTGCCGTCATAACACGTGACCAAACAAATACACGTGAACAAACAAACAACACAAACCCATGTGACAAAACAGATACTCCGGAAAGCGCACAAACCTGCAACCGTGACAGTACCCCTCCTTTTAAGAGCACCTCCTGGTGCTCCCAGAAGAGCTTACCTGGCGATTGAATTCATCGATAAGAGAGTGATCCAATATGTCCCTAGCCGGAACCCAACTTCTCTCCTCTGGACCGTAACCTTCCCAGTCCACCAAGTACTGAAATCCTTGCCCCCTCTGTCTTGAATCCAGAATGCGCTAAACCGAATAAACGGTCTCCCCATATACGAGACGCGGCGGGGGAGGGACCGGCGTGGGCGGGTTAATGGCCGTATGAAAAACGGGCCTTAATTTGGAAACATGAAACACGGGATGTATTCTCCTGTACGCTGGAGGAAGTTTGAGGCAGACTGCCACCGGACTAATGATCTTGATGACAGTGAATGGGCCAATAAATTTAGGTGCAACTTTATTACATACGGAACGCAATGGAATATTCTTGGTTAAAAGCCACACTTTTTGACCGACGACGTAAACGGGAGGCTTAGACCGGTGGCGATCGGCTTTAGCCTTGGTGCGCGCACCCACTTGGAGGAGGGTCTGTCTGGCCCTGTTCTAAGTGCGTCGGCACCTCTGGACAAAGGCGAGAGCGGAGGGGACCGCGACTTCGGATTCCAGACTGGGAAAAACTGGTGGCTGGTAACCTAAACTACACTGAAATGGAGAAAGGCCCGTGGCTGACACTGGCAATGAGTTGTGTGCGTACTCCACCCATGGGAGCTGCTGACTCCAAGAGGTGGGATTCTGGGAAACCAAACAACGTAACATACGCTCGAGATCTTGGTTGGCCCTTTCAGTCTGTCCGTTACTCTGAGGATGGAAACCAGAAGAAAGACTTACAGTCGCCCCCAATAAACGACAAAATTCTCTCCAAAATTTAGAGACAAACTGAGGCCCCCTGTCAGAAACCACGTCCTTCGGGAGGCCATGAATGCGAAAGACGTGATTTATGACAGCATCCGCTGTCTCTCTGGCTGAGGGTAATTTGGGCAGAGGGATAAAGTGAGTAGCCTTTGAGAACCGGTCCACCACGGTCAAAACAGCCGTATTGCCACCAGATGGTGGGAGACCTGTGACAAAATCTAGCGAAATGTGCGACCAGGGTCTTGAAGGCACTGACAGAGGATGAAGGAGTCCAGCGGGAGGTCGATTAGAAGTCTTAGAAACAGCACAAATGGAACAGGCCAAAACAAACTCACGTATATCCCGTGCCATAGCTGGCCACCAGAATCGCTGTTTAACCAAAAATATAATACGACTCACCCCAGGATGACAAGCCACTTTGGAGGAATGTCCCCATCGAATGACGTCAGACCGAATCTCCTCCGGCACAAACAAGCGGCTGGGTGGGCATCCGGCCGGCGGCGTTACCCCATCCAGGGCTGTGCGAACCCTGCTCTCGATCTCCCATGTCACCGCAGAAATACAAATTCTCTGAGGAACGATGGGCTCAAGAGACGTATTGCGCTCGGAAAAATCAAAAAGATGGGATAACGCATCGGGTTTGATGATCTTAGAACCAGGTCGATAAGAGATGCTAAAGTCGAATCATCCGAAAAATAATGCCCACCGAGCCTGCCAGGAGCTAAGTCGTTTGGCAGACTTGATGTATTCAAGGTTCTTATGGTTGGTCCAAACGATAAAGGGAACCCCCGAACCCTCCAACCAATGACGCCACTCCTCCAAAGCGAGTTTGACAGCCAACAACTCCCTATTACCAATGTCGTAATTACGTTCTGCGGAAGATAATCGGTGTGAAAAAAACGCGCAAGGATGAATTCTGTCATCCGAGGATGCACGCTGGGACAGGACAGCGCCCACCCCCACCTCTGACGCGTCAACCTCCACCACAAACTGCCGGGAGGGATCAGGAGTCACCAGAATGGGGGCTGAAACAAAGCTGCTCTTTAATTTTGTGAATGCAGTGTGTGCTGTACTCGACCACCTGAAGGAAGTTTTGGAGGAGGTCAAGGACGTCAGAGGGGCGGCGAGCTGGCTGAAATTGCGAATAAAACGCCGGTAAAAATTGGCGAAGCCCAGAAATCTCTGCAGGGCCTTACGAGACTCCGGAATTGGCCAATTCACCACAGCCTGAATCTTCTCTGGATCCATGCGCACCCCCTCGACCGACACAATGTGTCCTAGAAAAGGAACAGACTGTGCATGGAACACGCATTTCTCCGCCTTGACAAAAAGCCCATTCTCAGCCTCTGAAGCACTCGCCTGACGTGCTGCACATGTTCCTGGAGAGAACGGGAAAAAATCAGAATGTCATCCAGGTAGACATAAATAAACTGATCTATCATGTCTCGCAACATATCATTAACGAGTGCTTGGAAAACTGCGGGGGCGTTGGAAAGCCCAAAAGGGAGAACACAATATTCAAAATGACCCCTGGGGGTATTAAATGCAGTTTTCCATTCATTACCCTGCTTAATGCGAACCAAATGATATGCGTTGCAGAGATCTAATTTCGTAAAAAAAGATGCCCCTTGCAGGCGCTCGAACGCTGAAGACATCAGCGGCAAAGGATATGTATTCTTCACCGTGATGTTGTTCAGCCCTCGATAATCTATGCAAGGTCGAAGAGACCCATCTTCGTGAAAAAGAACCCCGCCCCCGCCGGTGAAGAAGAAGGGCGAATTATCTTAGCCGCTAGAGAATCAGAAATGTATTTCTCCATGGCCTCCCTCTCAGGAATAGAAAGAGAGTATAGTTTGCCTTTAGGCGGAGATGTACCTGGCAATAAGTCTATAGCACAGTCATAGGGACGATGAGGAGGCAGAGAAGCAGCCCGAGACTTACTGAACACTCTCTTCAGGTCGAGGTACTCACTGGGCACGTTTGACAGGTCCATGCGCTCCTCCTGAAACACAGAACAAGACACAGCAGAACGAGCAGACGAAAGACAAGATTCATGACAGTTCTCACTCCACGAAAATATAGTATTAAGACCCAGTTAATGTGAGGCTTATGGAAGACCAGCCAAGGATGTCCTAAAACCACAGGTGTGTTAGAACAGTCTGTTAAAAAAAAGGATATATTTTCAACATGATTTCCGGACGTGATCATCTTTATGGGTTTAGTGGAGTGAGTGATAGTGGGAAGGGAAAGTCCGCTGAGGGCGCGTACAGCAATGGGTTGTGAAAGGGCGATAACCGGAAGTTTAAAACTGAAAGCGAAACTGGAATTAATGAAATTCCCCTCTGCCCCGGAATCAACAAGGGCCTGGGTGTTCAGGCTTCCGGAACCCCATGATAAAGTGACAGGCAATAAGGTAGCCGCCGCAGAGGGTTTATCCAGATTAATTTCACCCATCAGTAACCTCTTACCTACTGATGGGTGTTGTCTTTTACTGGACAAGAAACCACACGATGTCCCGCGCCACCACAGTAAAGGCAGAGTCCCTCCTCTCTCCGCCGGCGCTTCTCCTGCACGGACAAGCGGGATCTGCTCACCTGCATCGGTTCCGGGTCAACGCTCCCCACTTCCGCCGCCGCAGCCAAAGCCGGAGGACCAGAGACCGGCTCCAAAAACCTGACCTGCTGCCTGCGGTTCTCTCGGCGAAGCAATCTATCAGTTCGTTCTGTCACGTGTAAATAAAGGTACAGAGAAGGATCCAATATGCAAGTGAAATTTTAATTAACACTGTCAGAATAAAGCCAACAGGGCTACAAATGGAGGGTGAGAACACTGGGATACTGGGGCAGGAACAGAAGGGCGAAACAAAGTCCAGCAGTCACTCCTCTTAGTCCTGAGCACAATACAGACTCACATAAGCAAACACAACGAACTGACAAGGAGACATAGAAACGTAGTCCAGATATAGGCTCAATAATAAACCTCAGCTGGTGATCAAATCAAACAGCTGAGTGCCGTCATAACACGTGACCAAACAAATACACGTGGACAAACAAACAACACAAACCCATGTGACAAAACAGATACTCCGGAAAGCGCACAAACCTGCAACCGTGACAAGATGTTTGTGATTTTCAGTCACAAACTGCTCTCTGCACATCAGCATTGTTAAGCTTGTTTGACAGCTGTGCGCTTGTTTTACATTGTTGCAATTTTATAAACATGTGGTTAATAAAAGAAGTGCATCACTTTTTGATGCATTTTTTGCTTTTTGCATTTTTGATGCATTTTTTTTTTCATGATATATTCATGATGATTGGTTCTCTTGTGATCTGTTGATCTATTGCAAAATTCTTCATAAACTTGGTGATAAAAAATAAGCTTCTGATTTATACATTTGGTTCAAATTTTTTATTACACAGCCATGAACTATGGATCATTGAAATAAATATAAATTGAAGTAAATACACTGCAAAAATGATTTTTTTTTTCTTCTAGTTTTTGTCTTGTTTCTAGTCCAAATATCAAAAAATAAATAATAAATAAATAAACCAATAAACGTTTTCTAGACAGATTTTTAGTCAAAATTATGTGGGTTTTTTTCATTAAAAAAGCTCAATAATCTGCCAATTAGAGTTTATAAAAGAATATTGTTTTTTGTTTTAAATAAGATTATTTTACTTATCTCATTGGCAGATTAATTTGTTCACTTTACAGAAAAAAATTCACTTATTAGAATTATTACTGAAAACTGGACAATTTTTTCTAGATATTTAGTAATGTGCTATATGCGAATATGTCTTGAAAATGCCTCCTTATTTACAAAATGCAATTTTTTTCTGTGTTAACATTTATCCATTTAAAAAAAAACGATCTTTGTCACTATTTTTGACTGTTTGGCAGCGGTTTGTGACTGAATAATAATAATAATAATAATAAGTATGCTATTGGCTACTTCCAGCTGTTTTTGTTTCTGTCAACATTAAATACAGCTTAGATTAATGTTTTGTGTCTAATTGTTTAGTTTTGTGGCAAGTAGTGTATATAAAAAGTGGATTCAATAGGCAGTTGTTTCTGCAGTATAATATTTAGAATTGTCTTAAAACATATTTTATGACGTAAGCAACACAGCTACAACAAATAAAATTAATAATGCATGTTTTAAATTTACAGTGTCCGAATAATCAAGGATCGACGATAATATGTCAAATTGTTTGTACCAAGGGGGCCCCAAATAAAATCCTGCTTAGGGCGCCCTGAAGGTTTGGGCCGGCCCTGATACCCACATATAATATATATATATATATATATATATATATATATATATATATATATATATATATATATATTGCAGTATACAGTTTGTACGGAAAGTACTCAGAACCCCTTACATTTTTCACTCTTTGTTAAAGGTCGATCACACCAAACGCGCTTATACGTTCCAAAAACGCGAGGTGCACCACATTGCCTTTTTTGTTGACAAGAAAAAAAAAAGTAGTGTTGTGAGCTTTTTATGTCACTTGTCGCGCTAGTAGACAAGGAAGACAGAGGTGGTTTTCTTTTCACAAGTTTTATTCAAAACAAAGTCACTAATCACAAAGGTAATTTAGTGGGTTGATGTATATGCTGTTGTGACTATACACAGCAATATGAGTGTCAATAGTTGTAGCATTCAATCTCACTAGAAGTTCCCTCTCATATGAAGCAGCAGGAGAGTATACGGACACACAGTTCATCTAGCACGTAGTGGATCTTCTAGTGAACGCAACAAAAGTGTAAGCATTCGATCTCACTAGACGTTCACTCTCTGTAGACACAGCAGGTGAGTATGCAGATACACAGTTCATCTAGTAGATAGTGGATCTTCTGGTAAACACTGCGACGTCCTATGGTGCTCCAGGGACAGACGAGCCTTCACTGAGGCCAGCTTCCAGCCTCCGCCACTGAGACAGCAGCTCTGCACAAGACGTTTGGCCAGCGGAGAAATTAAAATGGTTGTGCCCAACTGAGTCTGGTTTCGCTCAAGGTTTTTTTTCTTCACTTCGCCAATTAGTGAAGTTTTTTCCCTCTCCGCTGTCGCCACTGGCTTGCATGGTTTGGGATCTGTAGAGCTGCGCATCAATGGATTTGCTCTTCAGTGTTTGGACTCTCAGTTGTGACTTTTAGACCACACTAAACTGAACTGAACTTAAACACTACAAACTGAACTACACTGTTCCAATTTACTATGACCTTTTATGTGAAGCTGCTTTGACACAATCTACATTGTAAAAGCGCTATACAAATAAAGGTGAATTGAATTGTATTACACAAGTGTAAGCTTTCCACTAGATCGGTTAGAAGGATCAGTAAGCATACAATGATCATCCGTTGATGAGTAAACAAGCTCACAGTTCATCAGAGTGATAGCAGATCTTCTAGTAAACATCAGATAAGAATAATCACTTCCCTTGATTAGTATGAAGGACTCAAAGACTCATAAGGAACATTCATGGAAGGAACATCCATAGAAGAAGGTGATCAAGAAGGTCAATACCAGACGATGAGTGAACCGAGAAGGTGGGTCTTTATAGTGTCCATGGGTAATGGGGAACAGGAGCAAGTCGTTAGAAGTCTAGTGAAGGTTCACAGGATTGGATGGAGGTGGTATGTGAGAGAGAACATTGAGCAGGGACGACCCGGGGATGTGACATCACTAGGCAATGACAGAATCAGCTGGGTATTGTGCGAGAGTGTTGCTGTTGATATTGGTATAATTTAATATTTAATAATATTGTAAAATTCAACATTTGTAAGCAAAGTCCCTTTAAGGCAAGTCATTTCACTTGGCGGCCATCTTTGAAACACCTCTCAGGTAGTATGCTCAGGCATTCAGTTTGAATGGGGAAACATCAAATTTTCCAAAACAGCTTTCCAAGCTTATGATTATATTACATATTAGGAATCAACATTAAAATTAAACAACAACTGACCCATTAGTTTCATTCCTGAACATCCAAATCACACAAAGTCTGCAGAAACTCACGTCTGGTCCGAGCCACTTCCCCGGAGTATTGTCAGTTTTTAGAGATCGATGATTGGCTCCTGTACTAGAAGGCGGGCTTTGTTCGTTATGTAGTGATTGGTGATTGGCTTCTGTACTATAAGGCGGGTTTTGTTTGACATATTGACCATTACACTTTTCCCCATTAAAAAAAAAATAAGAGTGACAAGTCTTGTGTATACTAGAGTCTTTGTTTTTTTGAGACATACAACTCCGGATATCTTAAAACAGCAACCACTAGTCTCGCGTGCATCTTTAAAACTGTCCATAGTTGTTTTGACAACACAAACAGTGCTGGCACGTTAACGGAAACTCCGCCTCTGCTTTCATTTGATTGGAGAATGAAAGAGACGCGACTGACATAACAAGTTTTTTGTGAGCGCATAATACACAACAGCAAAAATGTGAGGCGCAGCAGGTGGAGTGCGCATAAGCAGCACGCAAAATGTTTTCATCCTTTAGTAAAATTTAAAAAAGGCACATCTCAATGCAAAAAGAATTGTTTAAATTTTTGCAGATTTATTAAAAAGAAAAACTAAAATATCTCATGGTTCTAAGTATTCAGACCCGCTGTGACACTCATAAAGTATATTTAACTCAGGTGCTGTCCATTTTTTTCTGATCATCCTTGATATGGTTCTACACCTTCATTTGAGTCCAGCTGAGTATGATTGTACTGATTGGATATGATTAGGAATTTATGTATAATTTATTTTTGTGCTTATACAGTTTGGTTTAGTAAGGAGTTCAGTTAGGAGTCAAACACAGTTCTAGATGCTCATAGTTCATGCACAGTTCAAAATAAATTAAGATATCCACACAAAATCATACAGGAGAAAAGCCAGTCAGCTGAGTTTGAGTCAAAATCTTTGATGACATTCATTATAAGATGATCAATTAGAACATTTCAAAATACACATCCAGACTATTTTTCATATCATCATTACTGAGGATTTCTTTAAAATTCAGTGTAAAAATCTTGTATCATATTGTTATATAATGTGTCATGTATAGTTTTCTCTTTTGAGCTATATGTCTAGTCAAACCCCATTTAATATAGGTTTGTAGAGTAATAAATGACTTAGTTATGTATTTTACATACAAAATACGAGTAATGTATTTCGGTAATCAAATTAGATTTGCACCCATTTTAGATTACCAAAGTTATTGCTTAATTTTTATGTCACATTTCAATCAAAACATTGCACAAACAGTGCAACTGCTGATTTTCTACCACTTAAAAAATTACATTCAATTAGCTGTTCAATTAGCAACCTTGCTAGGTAGTACTCAAAACCGAAAGTGGAATGAGAAAGTCAAGGAAATAAAGAGATGTTTTCACTTAACAAAAAAAAAAAAAAGACAAATCACAGAACAATTTGGAGGCTGTGTGTTTGCAAGAAAATGTCTATCAGCTTCAGAGGATTCAACATCTAATCTGCCAAAGCATCACAGTTCTGTTCATAAATGTACATACCACTTGCAGAATATACAGAATTTGAATGACAATGAAAAAATAAGAAGCATCATAAAATTGCGTGCTATTATTATTTAGCACTGTCCTCAACAACAAGCTATTTTCTCATAAAAATATGTTTACATATATGCAAGACAAAATAATAACAGAATTTTTGAAAATTACCCAATTCAGAAATGCACATCCTTATTTACTGTCAATTTCTGGATGATTCATGACAGTTTTTATTTTGTGGTCTAATAGTTTTGTTGGTCCCTTGTTCATGCTGAGCATTAAAAAGATTTGGTGTTCTTCTGAAAAATTCTCTTGTTTTACAAAAACATCTGCATATTTGACCTTTTCCAACAGAGGCTGTGTGATTTTGAGATGCATCTTTATACACTAAGCACAAATGATGGACTCAGTATCCAATTACAAAACACGAAAAGAAGGAAACACAATGGATTAAGAGCAGGGGGTGCAAATGTGTGCAGTTTTCTTTTATAGATCACATTTTCTGTACAGTAATTGCTTCTCATGTTGACATTTGTAAAAAAAAAAAAAAAAAAATAATGCATCTGATTTGCTCCTCAGGGATAAAACTTATGCATGAATATTTTCATCACTTGGATTAAAAGAAAGTCATGATGTAGGTGTGAGTTTGTGATGAGCTTTTTACTGATAAAAAATGGAGTGCTTGCTGCAAGTCTTTTCTAAAGTTATGTTTTGAAGCTAACTAAAGGTGCTACATGAAAATGACTGCTACAAATTTTATTCAAACTTCTTTAAAAAAATTAATGTTTCCTACAAATCCATTTATTTTTGCTAGTGTTCACAATAGAGCAAATTATATACAGAAAATATAAGTAGCAAAAAACTCATCATGGTAAAAACTAATATTAAACATTATTAAATAATATTAAAATTTTATCAGATGTTGAATCTTCTTAATTCTAATTTCTTTATAATAATAATAATAATAATAATAATAATAATAATGTTTATAATAATGTTTATAATAATAATAATAATAATAATAATAATAATAATAATAATAATAATAATGATAAAAATAATAATAATTCTGACTTAAAAAAAAGAATATAAGTGATAATGATAATAAGTTTATATTTTGGATTATGGGGGACATCGATGATGGTCCTGCCTGTTTTTATTGTCAACACAGCACAACCTAGAATAAAAATACTGATTAGATGCTACATTATTCAGTTTTTGCTTGTAATTTTTAGATTACAACACCAAAAAGAGAATTGATGTATATTTTTTTTCCATTTTTCATGTGAAGAGGGAAAAATTTTGAGAAAATACCTGGTGATTTAAAGGCTTAAACTAAAGCAAAGCTACTGTACTAAAAGAGTGCAGGTAAAGATAGATTTAAGAAAAACATGACAGGATGTAAACATGTCAACTCTTGTCAGTCACTGAAGGAGAAATTTAAGCTTATTCACAGAGAGATCTGACGATTGGTCAGTTTCACTGCGGTCAGAAAGTATCCAGTTTTCTCCAGTTATGATAAATGCAGCAGCGGCGATGGATGTTGACAAGCGTTGGCATGTTTGTTGTCTAGAATTTCCTTTTTCTGCCTTTTCTCAATGTGGATTTGATATCTGGAAGCATTTATTTTATAACTTTACTCCTTGTGGGGGGAAAAATCAGCAGCATCCCTTTGATTGAAAATTAAATCCAGAAGTGACACAATGTGGCACTATATCCATATTTTATTTTCCATATTTTATTTTACAAATTTTGTTAAAATAGCTTCAGGTAGTGCCAGTGGCTCATATAATGCATCCATTTGACATCACACACCAGGAACCTAAAATAACTGGAGGTTTTGTTTTTTTTAAACAATGAAAATCCCATAGATGTCTTGAAACCCAAAGTACCCTTTAAATTAAGCCACCTCCTGCCTATTGTTAAGATATTGTGTTGGGAAAAGTTATTTTGAAAGTAATAAATTACAATATTGAGTTACTCCCCCCAAAAAGTAACTATTAACTTTGCTTAGTTACTGTTTTTGGTAAGTTATTAAAGCAATACATTGCATTTGAATTACTTTTTTCTACATAGCCAAGGCTTGATCTCTTTTAGAACTTGAGGGTTTTTTAATAGGGGAGCTCTGCAATTAACAATGCACTGTTTAACCAACATCTTCATTTACCTTTAAAATACATATTAAAAAATAATAAGTTAGGATAATTTTATCTTCTGAGAACTACTTGACCCCAGAGCTATATACATGGCGTATATACAGATTCATGAAAATTTAAAACGATGCATTTGCTTTGTACTTTTTGTCTCATTAAGTAAAATCATTGTTCCTTAAGACTATCCTCTTTTCATTTTCAAAATAATGAGAATACTTTCATCACAGACATGAAGACCATTCTCATTTTCTCATTAAGTGCAAGATTCAACATGACTACGTTAATTGTAACTCAAGTAACTAATATAACTAATAGTAACTAATAAGTTGAGTCTTATACATGCTTATGGATCTTCTACATGTTTTATTTAACATCCCTAAACCTAACTACTACCTTAATAGCTATTAAAAAGCAGCAAATTATGAGTTTATTGAGGCAAAAATCATAGTTAATGGTTTATTAATAAGTGTCAAACAAGAAAGATTACCCTTTTAACGAGAATTCAAAGTCAATTAATGTGGATTTTTTCAAAGTTAAAAGACTTTCCTTATGCAGACCTGTCGCTGTATGTGTTAGGTTGAAATAAGGTTTGTTTTCTTAAAAAAAAAAAAGAAGAAGATGAAGAAAAATGTAAAAAAATTCAGCTGCCACTCATTCTTCCAGTTATATGTCTGATGCTCCAAATATAACAAGTCGCGTCCTCTATCAGGGAGCTCAGCAAAGAAGAGTGAACAACACCGTGCACCGCCGTGAGGAAAGGCACAACTTCAAACACAAGGACAGAGCACATCCATCTGTTTTCTCTCTCACACTTCGCTCTCATAGCCTTGCTCATTCGCTCCTTCCTCTCTTATTCACTTAGTCAATCTCTCACGTTCACTCTCTTGCGTTTAGCCTCCCCCGCCCTCACGCCTTTTAGGTTCAAATTAGTGTCATGAAAAATATTTTATATTTTTGTCAGCAATTTACGATACACGATGATAGTGTTAGATTTGCTTTTAAGTGTTAAAAGCTCCATAAGGTCTTTTCATCTCAAGCAAACTGCTTAAGTTGATAACAGAGCTTGTGTGCTAATTTGAACTTAAAGAAATATTCAGTTAAAGAAAGCAGATTTTAAAATGGGATGAAAGCCCAGTATTTGTTGGTTGGGTTTAGTGAGTTAATTTTTTTCTTCTTCCTGAAAGTAAACAAATTGCTAAGCAGTGTGTATTTAAAAATGGATTTGCAAATAATATCTGAGAGCTAGAGCTAATGAAAATATCAGCAATGATATTAGGAGTGAATTTATGCTAACCAGCAGTGAATAAGCCCACATATAAAGATACACAGAGTGATGTTTAAATTTTTATGAAGCGGTTTCCGGTTTAAAGGGAAAGTTCCCCCAAAAATTAAAATTTGCTCAATATTTACTCACCTTTAAGTGATTCCAAACCTTAATGAGTTTCTTAATTGTGCTGAATACAAAATAAAGTATTTTGAAGAAAGCTGAAATCCTGTAGCCATTTACTTTCAGCGTAGAAAAAAATACAAGGGAAGTCCATGGTTATAGGTTTTCAGCTTTCTTTAAACTACAGTATTTTCCTTCGTGTAGCTTCCTTTGATGAGACAGAATAAATAAACTCATAATGGTTTGGAACAAGTAAAGGGTGAGTAAATGTAGACAATTTTAAGTTTTGGGTGTACTATCCCTTTAACAACACTCAAATCATTGCAAGTCTTGGCATAGAAAAAAAACTGTATTTTTAATATACTGTTAGACTTTACCACAATTTTACTGTTAATTACTGCAAAAAAGCCCAGTAAAGTACCACATAAGTTCTTTACAGTACAGTTCTGTAATATGCACTGCATTGTGGGTCATTTAAAAACATTTACAGTAACTTAGAAATTTGCGGTATATTACTGTAATCACAGTAATTAAAGTAATGAGTCTGTTAATGAATTAAAAATGGGTCAGTTGTTTGGATCTCATAAAAATTAAGGTTTTGTACTGCTATTTTAAATACATTACGGTACAAGTACTGTAAAAATTGTCATACTGTAAAATTAAAATGTGGTAAATAGCATTTTACTATAAAATAAGTTGTGCTAAGGCTATTTTACTGTAAAATGAAATTGCGGTAAGGCCCTGCTACTGCAAAACGCATTTACAGGTAAGTTACTGTAAAGGGGTAATTGCGGTAACTTGCTGGCACATGTCTAGCAGTGTACATATATGCTTTATGTGGGTGTCTGGAGACTGAAAATCTGAAAATCTATCACTTTCTGCTGAAGCAAAGCCGGAGTCTTTCAATATCATCTGTTCACGAAGTAACAACTCCTCCGGCCATTTAGCTCAAAATAGCTTGTCTATTCAATCAAACCCACTGTATAATCTTATCTTACCACTTTAAGCCTGAAAGCTCCTGGGCAAACATTTCATTCTCTTATTTAGAGAGCACTCAAACAAACACTAGTTACTCTCCTCAAAGACACGCTTGAATGACATCACAGCTGCTCTTTAACACATGCACACTCTTCCCTAATACAGATACGCAAAATGGACACCATCTGCAACTTACTGCTAATCGCTGAGATGCTTACTGCGCCTTTATATGGTACATGTCATCTGGGATTTTCTGTGATATTCGGTTTTCGGTTTTTCAAATGCAGATTTCTGCTGAGGAAGGGCTCTTTGTCAGAGTATATGGAAATAGCAATACCACATTTGCAAATATCATATGTTAACAAGCCAAGAGTTTTTTTACTCTTCTTTCCAGATGAAAGTTTTAGGGGGTTTAAAATGTACTTGGTGCAACCCCCAGTTTTAATCAAATTAAATCATCACCAACTAAAATTATTATTATTTTTATTTAATCTAGTTGTTTACAGAAAAAATATATTTATTTTTAATCAGTAAAAATTTATGCACTATTATTATTATTCAAATGTAATCAAATTTAATCATAGAAAGAACCAGAATTCTTCTGTTATTCACTCTCATCTTCTTTACTTATATGATGTGTTTTTTTTATTTTTTTCTTCTCAAAAATAGCATCTTATGATATCACACCGGGTCTGACAGCATGTCATGTGAGTGACTGTAAGAAATTACATTTGAGTTGAGATTGCAAATGACATTTCAGAATTGTAGCACGGAGGAAGATTATTCATGAACAATGACTTCCATTTCTGAACAATGACTTGTGCGTCTCACACAAACACTATATTTAAAATGTGATGGAAAACAATAATAAGATAATAACAAAGGGTTTGACTGACATGAGTGAACTTTTCCTTTAAGTGTTTGTCCAGCCAAAAAGTACAATTTTTTTTTAATGTAAAATGTAGGGGGCTTTATTTGTTAAGAAGAGCATAACATAAAAGTTTTTAGCTTTTAAAACGAAATTAAATCTTGTGATTCCTGATGATACACTGAGGTCTTGTGAATTGAAATGATTGGTCTGAGAAAAAAAAAATGATTAATAAACAAGTTGTGATGTGCAATACAAGCATAAGTACCATTTCAATGTCCTTCCTCTCCATTGTAAACCAGCAAAATCAGAGGTTGGCTGACGCGGTTAAGGCCGTGGGGTCTGAACATCGCACTGTGAGTGAATTAAAAAAGAAATGGTCCGATGTAAATATGCAGGTTAAGAGGAAAACAGCGGCGCACCGTCAAAGTGTGGACATAACAGGCAGGGGAACAGGGGATGCTGAACTAACACCCTTTGAGGAGAGAGTTGCCTCAATTGTGGGCAGCACTTTACTGTCTGGAGTTGTATCCGTGTCTGTGAGAGACACAGATGTATTAGAGGAACACTTTGATAGGGCGATATAGCAGCACCCCTCCGCTCTTATCAAGGCAGCACCACCGGCATTTCAGCTGCCCAATCGCCCACTCTACAACTGACCGAGTGCGAGAATGGGCATTATTGTATCTGTGCTCTTGGTCAGTTTGTGGATTGTTGAGGTGTTTAACAGCTACGTCTTTAATGGACAACCGCTGTCTCCTGATATGCAGTTAAATAAAAAAAAAATTATATTTAAAATATAAAATAAAATAAAAAAAACTTCACTGGAATAATATCTTAATATACTTCACACACCAATAAGCCACCCATCGGGCACCCTGACACCTTGGAGCCTTTGGATTCGACCATTGACAATGTCCTCTAATAAGGTCAACACTGCCATTGCCATTTGCCATTGTTTATATGACAAAACATGTCTTTCTGACTCAAGAAGGTCCATACTGACTCCAAAGGATGGTACTGATAAGAAGATCAGGGCCTGGTATGTGGACTTTGGGGGGGTTTACGATGTGGTCATATGTTGATTGGTCAGTTTTATTGTCTCAGCATTTGGGCTTTAGTCACATGGTCAAGAAAGATACAAAATAGGTGGTAAACTCCGGCTCTGGCCTCTTTTCCTGGCCTGTCTTTTCCTGGTCCGCTTTCCTGCTCTGCTCCTCTCCTCCTCTGGAGTCTATCTTCTCTGACTCTACTGCAATCAGGCTAACTTCTGGGCCTGCTCTCTTTGTCTCTCTCTCCCTCCCCTGTGTCTCTCCTATCTTTAATTTTACATTTAAGCTGGGCACAATTTATATAATATGTTTTATCATTTCATATTTGATCATTTTATAGTTATTTTGTACTTAATTCAAATGTAACCATAGCAAGTTATTGTCATTAAATCATCTCATTTTCAAGTATTTGTGAATTACTTTTAACATCAACACTTAACTGTTGCATATTGCAATACAATGCAATCACATAATATCAACGCTTTCCCACACTTTTAGCTGTTAATACTGCCATTATTTCTGTTTTTGGTATGAGATTGTAAAAGAATGGTTTGACTAGAAATGTACAGTTTTTTACCAACATACTGATAACTCTTTAGTCATTCGGCAGAACTACAGTTCGAACCACTGTGATTTAAAACCCATTCCTACAGGCTATACTGCTATTTGCTCATGCAAAAATAAACATCAGAAAATATATTATTGGTTTATTTTAACAGCTAAAAATACAGTTAACATATCGATTTTATTTTGGCCCTAAAAATGAAAATGTAACTTCAAAACAAGTTATTAAAATAGGCAAAAAAAAAAATAATAATAATAAATAAATAAATAAAATCACAGGTAGGCCTGATAGCTTAATGGTTTATGATGGTGTTTTTTTTACAAATGCCAACCGGACAATATCCCGAACACCACTCCCGCCACCCCACCACTGATGATAGCCCAACATAAATTTTTATTTTTACCTCTAAAAGTATAATAAAATTTATGCCTATTGAATTGCGTGTTATCCATGCCATGTTGGGTAATAGGCAATACGTGAAGCATGATGACTCGGTTATGCTGATTTCACTATATTTATTTACCGGTTCTATGAATAGAATAACTGCGGGTTAGCTTGCATGTGTAAACATTTATATATTATTTTAAATAAAACAGAAAGAAATAAGTAAAATAAAATATCATTTCAAAGTTCGGCGCTGAAGCCATGTCCGTCTGCGTTTATGTAAACAGTATGATTCATAAAATCAGTAACACCGAAACTGTGCATATTATTATTACTATAAAAAGTATATTACTGCCTTAAGTCAGTAATGTAGGCAGTAATGCAGAGTAATAATAAATAAGTGAATAAATAGCCTAAATGAAAGAAACAAGAGGGACCAAAATCAGTCACCAGGTCTAGTGCCCCCCTCAGTTAAGACATCCTGGTGTCGGGCCTGTCTAGCTTGTTTGTTATAGAGTTGAGAGTCTCTCACATAATCTTCAAGGTTTAGAAATCAAGTTTTGGTAATTTTTACACACAAACATTAAGGTCTTTTATTAACGGATTCATGAAAAAGAGAAATAGCGATATGGTGGTTTTTTCAGAAACATGCATATGCATATGCATATGTTTGACAGTTTTTTTTTTGTTTTTTTTTTGCATGCACACAACATATGTTGTCCCTTCAAAAAACACCTGTCAAAAATCCATAGGTTACATAAATATAAGAAAAAGAGAAATAAAGAGGAGTAATGACAATCCCACGTGTGTTACAGTATATGGCCACAATATCCTCTGTGCAGTATAGTGGTTTGTAAGTTCACTGAGTTTTCATTTATGCTAAATGGAATTCAGTTCCTTTGGCTAGATTTCATATCAGATAAAAGGTTAAATGTTTGTCTTCAGGATTTTTCGTTCTGGACTGGTGTAAAGGATGGTGCTCTTGGGTCGGTTCCTGATCTGTTTTCCGGGCATGAGGAGCTCGCTCTGTTCCCTGCTGCACAGTGTGACAGATGATTGATTAGCTCATCTTTTTCTTGCCGGACTGACTAGCGTTGGCAAACAACTGCAGCCTTGACGTGACACACATGGCAGAACACCCTCAGACACACACGCTTGCAATTCACACAAGCAGCCAACATAACTAACACAAATAATACCACGCCAAACATAGATGTCCCAGAAAAATAAAAGACCCTGTCATATAGCTTTGATGAAGAAGTGTAGAAATGGCAAATGTGGGAAAACCGCATCAAGGGGGAATACACACTTCGGGACAAAACACAGAGTTATAGGGTTGCCTCAGGTCAAATTTAGATAAAATATGGACAAACCTACACTTTATTATGTACACCTGTCCAACTGCTTGTTAAAACAAATTTCTAATCAGCCAATCGCATCGCAGCAACTCAATGCATTTAGACATGTAGACATGGTCAAGACGATCTGCTGTAGTTCAAACCGAGCATCAGAATGTGATTTAAGAAAGGTGATTTAAGTGACTTTGAACGTGGCATGGTTGTTAGTGCCAGACTGCCTGATCTGAGTATTTCAGAAACTGCTGATCTACTGGGATTTTCACGCACAACCATCTCTAAGGTTTAAAGAGAATGGTCTGAAAAAGAGAAAATATCCAGTGAGTGGCAGTTCTGTGGGCGCAAATGCCTTGTTGATGCCAGTGGTCAGATAAGAATGACCAGAATGGTTTTAGCTGATAGCGATAGTGGACTGTAGCTCAAATAACCACTTGTTACAACCGAGGTATGTAGAAGAGCATTTCTGAATGCACAACACGTCCAACCTTGAGGCAGATGGGCTACAGCAGCCACACCGGGTGCCGCTCCTGTCAGCTAAGAACATTAAACTGGAAAAAAACAGAAGACTGGAAAAAATGTTGCCTGGTTTGATGAGTCTCGATTTCTGCTTGGACATTCGGATGGTAGGGCCAGAATTTGGCATCAACAATATGAAAGCATGGATCCATCCTGCCTAGTATCAACTGTTCAGGCTGGTGGTGGTGGTGTAATAGTGTGGGGAATGTTTTCTTGGCACACTTTGGGCCAATTAATACCAAGTGGGCATCTGAGCTGAGTATTGTTGCTGACCTTGTCCATTCCTTCATGACCACAGTGTACCCATCTTCTGATGGCTACTTCCAGCAGGATAACGCATCATGTCATTAAGCGCAAATCATGACAGTGGGTTTACTGTACTCAAATGGCCTCCACAGTCACCAGGCTCAATCCAATAGAGCACCTTTAAAATGTGGTGGAACGGGAGATTTGCATCATGGAAGTGCAGTCGACAAATCTGCAGCAACTGCGTGATTTTATCAAGTCAATATGGACCAAAATCTCTGAGGAATATTTCCAGTACTTTGTTGAATATATGCCATGAAGGATTAAGTCAGTTCTGAATGCAAAAGGGGGTGTAAGCTGTACCTAATAAAGTGACCGGTGAGTGTATTTGTAGGGTTAAACATTTTATTATAAACTTTAATCCAGTGGTTAGGTTTGTCTATATTTTACCCAAAATTTTACTGAAACAGACTTGAAATTATTTATAGTGTGTCTCAATTAACAAACAGGGAAACAGGCTAGTTTAACAAAGGAAAATGTAATAAAATTTTTATCAGTGTTGGTTTAATTGAGATTCTGTGCAGAAAAATACCACATAAACAAAAAATCTATAATTTATTCACCCTGTTGTTGCAAATCAATGCCAATATGACAGAGAAACATGTTTTAGAAAGGCTTTCTATTTCTCCAATGTCACATCTGGAACAACAACATGCAAATTGTAATATCAATCAACATAGCTTCTGGTTAGTTGATTTAAGTAATGCTAAAGTTGTCTAACACAAGTTTGAATATACTTTTATGCAAAATGTATTACCAAATTGAATGTAAAAATGATAATATACCTCGGATCTAGCAAATAAGTTATAGAAACATGAATGTAACTCAACGTGAACAAATTAATGTACTCCATGATGAAGGTCTCAGTTATGCTATTTTAATATCATTAAATTATTTAATATTCCTTAGTTATATTCAAAAGGTTTTCATATTATCACTACTGTGTTGCAACTACAGAAAAAAGAGCTCTGGCCACACATTTTTCTGCCTGTGGTTTTTGATTGATTTTATGATGACATTTTGTTTTATTTCCCTCTCTATTGAAAGTCTGCTCACCCAAAACTCTGACACTCTGAATGTCCATAAAGATAAAAAGATAAAGATAAAAAGAAGCATAAATCCATATAAATCAAGTGGTTTAATGCAAGTCTTCTGAATAATAATAATAATACATTTTATTTATAATGAGCTTTTCTAAGACCCAAAGTGCTACAACAACAGAGAAATCAAACATGCAATAAAATACAATACATAAAAGTTCTAAAATATAAACAGAATAATCAAGAATGTAAAAATGCAGCCTTAAAAATATGAGTTTTTAGCATCTTATTAAAATTAGCTATTGTGGAAGCATTTCTTACAAAATAAGGGAAAGCATTCCATAAGCATTCCTGAGGAGACATGACTGCTGTATATGATGAACAGATTTAATTTAGGCTTTTAATCACATATAAACATTGATAAAATTAAATCTGTTCATCATATAAAGTGATTGTGTCTCTTCAAAAGGCTTGAATTAAATTCATATGGATTTATTTTTTGATCTATTATGAGAATAGATTTAGGTGAACAGAATTTTAAAGGAGGGACAGAAATTCATAATTGATAAAAAAAATATCTTCAACTGTGCATAGAAAATGAACTAATCAGTTTTAGCGAAAGCGTTCATCACATTGTGCAATGAGGTATTACCTCCCTGAAGGCACACCATATACTGACACTGAGGAGAAGAAACTGTTGAATGAAGTCATTAGTTTGGGGTGACATGAGGGTAATTAACTAACATTTAAGTTTGAAGGAAAAAATAAACCATGGCAAGCAAATAATGGTAATTACAACTTTAACTCATGTAATTCATATTAGATTATAGTTTTTCTCAGTCACTTTGGTGCATTTTTCACAACACTACTTAACAGTTAATGCATTTCTCAAAACAATTAGTGATTTGTGCACATCATAGTAGTAGTTTCTCATTCCTATCAACAAATTGCAAATGCTTTTGAACATGCATCAATTGCTTTCATACAACTCTCTGCTGTTTTATAACATTATCATTTGCTTATGTCATGCCTGTCAAAATTAACTAAACTTTTGAATGCTGAATAGTCATTTCATATAAAACTAATAGTCGTTATTTCATTACTTGAGTCATTACATACAAAAATGTTGAATAGTTTTCAAAATCTGTCAAGCTAATTTTATATAAAAAAAATTACATCTTTTTTTTTTCCAGAATTTTTTTTTTTAATTGAACATTTTCATGAATGATTTACAGACCTATGTATGTTGTAGGTTCAGTTCCAATATGTACAGCAATATTCTTTACAGTTGTGCACAGCTCTACCCAAAGGGAGTTTATGTTGAAAATAAGAGTGTTTTTATTCTTTTGCACAATGCTGTGAATAGATTAGAATTGCAAAAAACAAATGCAGTAAAACTGTGAAACATACATATTCAGTGTCTTGTACACAGATATCTCACTAAATGCAGTGATGTCTAACTTTACTGTAGTTTTCAAATGGCGTTGCAAACAGTATATAGTGCTGTCTTGAGCATTTTCAGGAAGTGTCACCAAAATCTTACTTTTTTGCATTGGAAAAACTTTACAGAGTAAACTGTCATAATGAAAACATGACAAAGCCATATGACTATCTAGTTCATAAACAATGGTGTCATGACTTTTCATCTTGATTAAACTGACACTTTCATTAACCTGAATACTTGCTTTTGAGGAATGAGGTATCCATTTTGAGCAAGTGATGCTCCAAAGCCACTGAGAAAAATGAATACATGACTAAATAAAATTATATAATATTTTACTATAACAATAAGTTCTACCTCTTTGTGGAGCATCATTACGCAAAAGTTGACATTTTGACTAACATGGTTCAAACGACCAAGATCAGCAAACACTTTTGAAACAATTTCTCATATTTTGGTAGTTCAGCCAAGAGATACAGTACATCATTGTTTGGGAAATGCACCCAAGATTAGTTGGTCACTGATGAAATCCCAGAGTGTAGTGACAGCAAGTAAGAGATTCATTTTGAAGCTTCTGTGATTTATAATATGAGTTCTGGTGAAAGTTCATAAATCAGAATAGAATAAATGGTTTGTCTCAACAATAAATTCCTCTCAACCAGCTACAGTGTTTGAGGATCAAAGTAGACATTGTTCACTGGCAGCCAATGAAAGCATAGACTGGCATTATGCAAATTTGTTATAGATCTACATAGATCGGTGAAACTGGAACAGATGAAAACTCGTTTCAGCAGTTCAGAAGCTGTTGTTTCTTTCAGTAGGCAATGACTCTTTTTGTTGGGCATTTCAATCTTTGCTGATCATTTACCTTCACAAACAGCTACATTTCACACTGCATAAAAAGCATTATGTGTGCACATTTAACAAGCTTTTTCACTTTGTTAAATTTTCTAGGTTAGAAGCTTCACCAAATGTTTGAATAAATCATGTGAACAAAAGTTTCTCATAATACAGAGGACCATAACATTTCTAGTAGTTGGTCTCATTTTCACAAAAAAACTAAACAAAAAACAGTGTACAATCATTTTCTGTGTGAATTAAATCTGTCTGCCAGGATTACATCTACATAATTTGCCATTAAAATTCCTCAAACATAAACACATTGACACACTATGTTCATTACATTGAAAATTAAGATAAAACAGGATTCTTAACTCATTTCAGGTCATGCATTCTAGGGTCACATATATTCTATATTACTCCACAGCAATTTAAAGCTCTTAACATAATTTTAGCTGTGATGGAACACTTTGAAAACTTAGCAAAAGTGCATAATTTTCAGTAAGGGATTCAAACTTTGCAAGTGCTTTAAGACTTTAAACGTGCATGCTGTAATATTTTTTAAATCTCTCTCCCTCTCCCTCTCTCTCTCTCTCTCTCTTTCACAACCAATCAATCAATCAATCAATCAATCAATCAATCAATCAATGATTTAGTGAATCAACCAACAATTTAATCATTCAATCAATTAATCCATCAATTAATCAATCAGTCAGTCCGTCCATCCGTCCGTCCGTCCATCTGTCTGTCCATCAGTCAATCAATCAATCAATCAATCAACTGTATTTTTATAGACAGTAAATTAAATTACACAAGAAAACAAATAGATATTCAAACAATACTGAATATTAAGTGATAGGCTTACTACTTAATAAGCCCCCCCACCCTGTTTCAGCAGGGTGTTTTCACACCTCTAGTTTAAAAAAAGTGAGGAAAAAGTGAGGAAAGTGGGTAAGTCCAGCTTTGTTTACGTAGGAGTGTTTGGTGGCAAAAGAGGGAATGGTTTGCATGAAAAGGAGAGTTTCATTATGTGCACACGGTAATTTTCACAGTGGCAACACAAACACAGACACAGGGGAGATAGACAGTGATTCGGAGAGCAGCATTTACAGCGGATCTGAGAGCTGTGTGGAAGTGGAGGATTTTCAGTCCACAATATTGTAGAGATATTACTGCAAACTGGTATTACTGTAAACTGTTTTGACTAAGGTATGTCTTTAAAATGGAAGAGTACTGCTGATGATACTAACTAACTTTGCCATCTGAATAAACATAAACAAAAGACATTGATCACACAGTTACCAAATCTACAGAGACAGGACAATCAGGAAATATGCGAGTAGTAAAAAGTGAGAATTGGTCCTTATACTGAAGTGTTACCAAAGTAACATTAATTAAATAAAAAAAATAGTTCAAAGTATGGTTCTTTTATTGCTTTTGAATAGAGCTGATAATGGTACCAGAGTGATATTTTGGTCTTTCACATTAAAGTCAGCTCAATAATGAGTCCTTATTGAGAGTGTTTTTCAGTGGTGCCTTAGATATCTTTATAACATAAAGTGTTTTCCAGTTTTCACGCTGTTTTCCTTATGAAACAGTATCAGTGTTGCTGATCTCTCCGAGTCCTTTTTACAAATGAGATGCTAATTTCCTCCCGTTTGACTAAATTGCTTACAATTAGAACGCTCACTTTTATATCCTCTCAATCTCATCTGCAAAAGTGGAACATCAGAATCGCCTCAAAACATTTCAAAAAGGTCAAATACATCTAGGCTTTTAATTTAGGCAGAATCCCTTAATCACGCTCTCCTCTCTCTTCCTTCCTTTGTGCTTCCGTCGCTTATCCGCTTCTCATCTTTCCCTTTTCCTCTCATCCTTTTACCTTCCTACTTTCATGTCCCTCATAAATCCTGTCCCAGGGGATAAACTTGTGACAAACACTTAGAACTCTGGATAAAACCTTTTCTATTATGCTAGAAGCCATTTGTGAACGGTAATAACATGATAACAAAAGCATAATTACGCAGTAATGATGGGAGAAAGGCTGCCAGAATCTGTAGCAGACCTGTCTTCTGAATTCTGACAAGGTTTAAATGAATATTCACAGATACATAATCATGCATCGATTAGACATGAATAAAACATTTATCGATTACCGCAAATATAGTGATTTTATGAAGTGGAAATTAGCCTTTAACTGAAGCACATTATGCTATTTTGTATACATGTGTGATGAATTTGTGTCAGACAGCATTATTCTGTCATATCCATGACAAGACTGAAACTGAGAGGTAATTTGTAACTTTCCTTATTTGTGAGATCTGCATCTTATCTATGTGATTTTAAGGGTGCTTTCACAGTTAGTTCAATTGCCTTGACTGAACGCAGGTTCGATTGTGCCCATTTGCCACCTTCTCAGATTTGTGTTCACAGCGTCTTTTTTTCTTCTGAACCCTGGTACCCTTACATCATCAAGCTGCTGTTTTGTGTACAGCTGTTGCAAAGCCACACAAGCAAAGCAGCAAAATGGAGACATTCGCATATCATGGTCATTTTACTTTCACTGCATATTTTAGTTTTGTTACCAAAACCAAAATACACAGAGCCACTTGCGTCAATCTGCCGCAAAAACAAACAAACAAAAAAAAAATATTAAAAACATTTAGAACATCACGCGATGTCTGCAGAAGTAATTTTTGGTGGAGACAAGCAGACATCACTGTTTGCACTGGGTCAGTCTCGCTTGTTACAAAGGTAGGTGATACACAGACATACACACATGAATGAACGTTATGAAAACTAAAGTTTGTTGTACAGTTGGCGGCTTATTTCCATTCTTTGGTATGATTGCATTCATATTGGAAGTGAATCGTACCCCAGGCCACCTCTTTCAGGCGGACTCGGGTATGGTTCATGGGTGTGCACCTGAGTTGATAAGATATGTTCACACTTGCTAAACGTACCCTACTTTGGCGTAAAACGAACCCGGGTGCGGACCAAAAGTGCAAGTGGGAAAGCACCCTAAATATAAGGGTGCTAGCATAACTCACTCAAAAAGTATTTAGACCAAACAAATAAATTGTATTCTGATTGCATTTAAAATGTCCATGCATTTGGATTACATACTTGTAACATGGTTAAACTAATAATCTTTGTGTTTGCATACATTTTTCCCTTAAGTATAAAATAAACCAATCTCATACAATTTACCTAATTGGATCTGGATTTTTGTACAGCTAGATATATTTTACCATATTTTATATCTTTACCACAGCTGATTAAATCTAATACTATTAAATTTTAAGAGATTTAGATTGATTCTAAAGAATCTGATCGTTTTAAAACACTGATAAACTTCATTGTGATTTTTTTTTTTTTTTTTGCGTTTCCTTTGGTCTGAAACAGGGTTAAAATTATACATTACGTAACAACATCCACATCAGTCATTGGCTTAGCAAGTTTCTTGAACTGCATTTTGATTGTAAAACAAAGAGTGGAAGAAAAGTTAACAGGCAGTATGGACCACTTCACAACTCCACGTGTGTCTGTGACCTGCCATAATTGTGGTAAAGTCTAAAAAAAAAAACTTTTCTCATCTCAGAATGAATGTCAAAGCTGACTATGGCAGCTGGTTTAGTCCAAAAATGTGAAGGAGTTTTTGCATCTACAGTAATACAGTAAGTCGATTCGAGGTCAGTTCACATTCTCACCACAAACAAATCGCTCAAGGGTTTGTTTGAAAGTATACCGAAACCACCTATTTGAGCTGGTCTTATGCTTGTTTGGACTCCTTTTGATGTGCACCTGAGTACGATTGCTGCATTCACACCTGCCAATACAAACCCCAGCAAATGAACTTTGGTACATTTTAACCAAACTAAATGAGACCCCCTAAGATACAGTCTCATTTTCTTACTATTGCATTTAACTCACTATAATACTTTTAATTAATTTATAATTTATATTTAAAATGCATTGTTTTTTTGTTTATCTTTTTCTACATGTTTACCTTTCTTTTTGTACAGCACAGTGGTCCAATGTTGTGTTTCTATGTGTGGTAACACTTTGTTTAAATATTCAATTTATGCAATTAGCAAACCATTAACTACGGGTATTAGCTAAATGAGCTTCTAATTATCTGCTTTTTAGTAGTTTGTAAGGTAGTTGAGTTTAGGATTAGAGATACGATTTATCCATTTTTATTATATATATATATATTATATAGTGTCACAGCCTGGATGACATTGTGTGGATGTCATGTGACTGCTTGGTTCTGTTTTCCAGTGGTGTGTTAATGGTCAGTAGTTCCACCTGTTGTCTCATCCCTGTTTGTAATCTGTTCAGTCTTGTTCTGTGTATTTATACCCATTTTGATTTAGTTCGTTGTCTGGTATTGTATTACACCTCGATGTCCTGTCTGAGTTTCATGTTCCTTTATATGTAGTAAATACTTTTTGTAAATAAATATGTGTTTTTAGATAAATCCTGTGAGCCGTGCATTTCTGGAGTGAGCGATTAAGACATATATGTAATAAGGGCTGAAGACATATTATATTTTTATAACAGACAGGTAATAAGCCAGTATTTAATAATGTGAATTCTGACCGATTAAAATGTCACCAGTTGTGCTTTATCAGTAAATAAATTAAAATAAAACAAATAAAATGTATACAAAAAAAGAAAAATGCTAATTATTTTTAGCCATTCGCTCACACATACATTTGTGTATATTTTCCCCAAAATAAAACCAGATGGTGGAATTTTGGCATAACAAAGCCGTGCTAACCAGCCAAATCTTGAGCATTTGTTAACACCCAGTGAAGACATATCATCAAGTTTTCAACATGCAAATTCACAAGCTGTATGTCTCAGGGCTTATAACTTTGTCGTCTACCCCAGCATTTTCTGTGGGATTCACTCCAAACCAGACCATCTCACTAATTGCATCTCTTTTTTTTCCCTAAAGAACTGGATTTATGTTAAGCTTGCATTTGGTATCTACAGTATACACTCTAGCTGACTATGAGTCACTAATGCATATTACACCTTGTTGTAATATATAAATATGTGAAATTTCTAATAAAGATTATCTAGTACATTTTCTTTCCACCAAAATAAATTCAAAGTTAAATGTATTACAAATCAGTTATTTTATGGTGTCCTTACACATGTTCATTGTACAGTACTTACTAAAGTATTTACAGTTAATTATGCAGAATAGCATGTAACAACCCTAAACCTTGGTGTCACAGTGGAGTGCCTCACAGCAAGTTGCTGGTCCAAGCCCCAGCTAGGTCAGTTGACATTTCTGTGTGGAGTATGCATGTTCTCTTCATGTTCGTATGGGTTTCCTCTGGGTGCTCCGGTTTTTCCCCACAGACCAAAGACATGCGGAAACCCACACGAACGCAGGGAGAACATGCAAACTCCACAAAGAAACGCCAACTGACCCAGTCAAGGCTTGAACCAGTAACCTTCTTGTTGTGAGGCGACAGCACTACCTAATGCGCCACCGCATTGTCTCGGGATAGGTGAATTGAATAAGCTAAACTGGCTGTAGTGTATGTGTGTAAATGCAATAGTGTATGGGTGTTTTATATTATAAATTTAATAACAAAGGTTTTGAATGTCATAAATGTGTTTTATATCTTAAAAAACATTTAAATATTTGCATACATTTGCACACAAAGTGCCTTTTAAAGGTTCCTTCTTACTCTATAATTGAACCGTAGCCTATGTGTAATCACTAAGCAATGTTTATTAACATCATGCATTAGTATTAGGGTTTGTTTTAGAGAATATTGGATTAAACATAATTTCAGTTTATAAAAATATGGTAAGTTTTTAGGTTAAGTCCCAATTGCTATTATTAGTACTGATATTCTCCATGATCTTATTCTACATCCATAAAACTTCCCAATACCTAAGCCCAACTGCAATAACCAATAAACTGTAAATTAGGAGTTTGAGGAAAAAGGCATAATTAATGGTTTATCAATAGTGAGAATTGTACCAATTTAATTTCAAGCTGATTTCATATGTTATCCATTCCTTTTTAAATCTATGGGTAGGAAGACGTGTATAATTGAAACAAGGGAGAGATACCGAGAAACATGTTCCACTGCAGATAGACAAAACTGCTCAGTGACACCAGTTTACCAAAAAAATGAAAAAATAAAAATACAAAGTATAAACTGTGAAATAATGGAAAAAAAAGTTTTCAGTGGGGGGGAAAGCAAAAACAATTTCCAAAAAAAAAACCAAACAAAAAAAAAAAAAACTTGCTTACAATATTTTTAAAGAAACAATTTTCCAACCAAACCATAGAAAATAAAATAGTTATTTCCCAGTTTGCCTCTCTGATTTAAGCGCAGGATAAACATTTCATTCTGAAAAATAATAGGCATCAACTTCCTGGAAAAAAATATATTCCCATATAAATTAGATTTTAAAATGGCAATAAATAAATAAATAAATAAATAAATAATCAATCAATCAATCAATCAATCAATTAAAAATCTGTTCAGATGGTTGTAGAGTTTCAGAGCTATAAAACTTAGCTGAAATGCTAAGGCCAACTCAGGTATACAAGATGGCTGAAGCACACAAGTTTACAATGCTTTACCTTAACAGACAAGCAAAACCCAGAGGACATTATAGGAGAAAAACAACAACTATAGGACATAAAAATGGCAGTACCTCGGAATGAGGAAAGCCTCAGCCTTTCCATCCATTCTGGAATTCTCTGGTTTCCTCTGAACAGGAATCAGTCATGACCAATTAAGAAGTCAGCAGAAAAAGCAAGAGCAACCAACAAGAGAAAAATGCATAGGGTCAGATATACCAGGGCAAATTTGCTGAGAGCACAGTTCCAAAGCAGCGCAGATGGGCGTGGAAATTTCTGTGGATGATTTACAACAATGCGCAAATTAAAGAACAAACACCTAAGATCTTTTATTACATATTGAACAGCACAATAAGAACATCACAAATTAGCTGAGTGACATATAAGGAGTCAATGCTCATAAGATGCAGGTGATCTACTATGACCCGGCATGGTGCAATATTATAGCTTACTTCTCTGGGGCATGGAGGGCTAGACAAATATTTGCAATGACATTTTTGAGATGTCTTTCTTATGACAACTTGACATTAACAAATACAACAAAACTTGTATTTGTCTTTGTCATGGCATCTTAACATTACCAAGAGATCATAAATTGTCATAAATCTGTCATAAACATGTTTGTCATGAGGCCATTATAATTGTGTCTTGAATGTTACCTTGGGTGACATGTGGCTCAGTGGTTAGCACTGTCACCCCACAGCAAGAAGATCTCTGGTTCGAATCCCGGCTGGGCCAGTTGGCATTTCTTTGTGGAGTTTGCATGTTCTCCCCATGTTGGTGTTCGTCAACTAATTTTATAACATCATAATTCATATTTACTCATATTTTAATTCAGTTCATACCACTGTAGTTGAGTTTAAAAAAACATTAATGATGCTGTTTTAAAATTATGAGTGAATGAGACTTAATGACAGTTGTCATAAACATGCATACAATCTCCTTCATTTTCACATTGTGTGTTATGTCATGAATATAAAGCTTTCATGGTCGTCTTTTGAACATTTCTTTTAAGTACAATGCTTTTAAGAAAAATGCTGGGTCCCACACAATCCCTCAATTTTGT
Source organism: Danio aesculapii (assembly GCF_903798145.1). Taxonomy (NCBI): domain Eukaryota; kingdom Metazoa; phylum Chordata; class Actinopteri; order Cypriniformes; family Danionidae; genus Danio; species Danio aesculapii. The sequence continues at coordinate 35,933,666 of NC_079447.1, read as the reverse complement.
CACAACACAAATCGTTTAAGTTAACTTAATTTTTATTTATTTTTTTACAAATTTAAGTGGATTGAACATAAAAAATTTAAGTTGTCCCCCCAAAAAAAACTTTAAGGATTGTACAAGAATAACAACTCATAATTTTGTGTATAAAGTGTCACCTTGTTTTTCCCCGCCTTTTTTCTTGTTTGTTTATTAGTCTATTTTCTCTTTGTATTAAATTTTTCAATAAGTTTTAATCTTTCAATAAGTTTTATCAGTGAGTATAGTCTCAGAACTAAGAAAGCCTCTTGAGGTGAAAATGATATGTTATAATAGTCATTTGGATACTGACACATGCTGTAAGCAGCAGACTATTCAGAACAAACTGGGCCTCCAAAAACAACAAATCAAAGTTGAGTAAACACTTTGAAAGGGAAGGTTTAAAATGAACAAATCTTCCCCTGTAAACAATTCTGGAGAGCACAAAATATGTCCCAGGAGGTATGTTGTTTTTTGCAGTTTTTTGTTTTTGCAACTCCTCCATCTCAAATTTCTCTCACGAGTGCCATTCGCGCCTGCTGTTCTCACATAAATTCACCAGAGTTATTGACTGACTGACTGACTGACTGAACGGTTGATCAATGACTCCACTCTAAATCCAATCGATTTTCAAAAGCCCCGATAACCCCTTCCCTAACCCAACCGATAGTGTTTTCAAAAGCACCGATTGCCCCAATAACCCCTTTCCTGACCCAATCGATAGTGTTTTAAAAAGCTATTCAAAAAAGAAAAGCCCTTGTGACAGCCTGATTTTTTACCATGTTGTCAGATTTCACCATATTTACCATACACCCTGTAATTTACTTGCTTATTTAATTTTTTGTCCTTTGTTTTTGTTTTACCTGCTATCTGGAACTGTTCTTGAACAGGCGCGAACTCCATCATTGCGGTCAAATCCTCTCTGCATCACAAGTCTCCTGCCGTACATGGCGAGCTACAGTGCAAACTGGTAACAGCGGAAAAGGCATCTAAACAGAGGTAAGCGGTCAGCTGGTAGTAGCAATACGTAGCTCTGGCTACATAATTCGTGCTATCTAGAAATGTATACTGTGGTATGTTTTCACAATGAGCCTGTGTTGTAAAAACGAGTATTATGAGAAAATAAGAGATTTGACCTTGAATGCATAGACCTCCAAAACAAAACATATAGAAGCTTACTATAAAAAAGCACAATGGGGGGCACTTTAACAGGCCTGTCAACACTTTGCAGCTAGAGTAGTTAACAGACCTCAGCTTTTGTGTTCAGGTCTGGTGAAATCTCAGGACAGAAAGAATCCATCTGTAAACTAGGGCAGGCTGAGGAGTCACTCTGGTTTAATTAAGATCAGGTTGCTCTGAGGACACCTGCCAGCAAAGAACCTGCCAGAACAACTGCTTTTCCCAAGCAGAACTCCTGTTTGATTAGTCTGCCGCTGGTTACCCAGTGAGCGCCCACCAGGTATGTGTAAGTGAATGACAGCTCATGAATTGTGGAAAACCCCAAAAATGCTTCCAATGCATTTCATAGGAGGTATAGGGTGTAAGGTGTACAATTTTTTTAGCAAAGCCTGGAAGAGTTATGTGACATTTTCAATTCACTCATTCGTGCCACTCTGAAAGGGCACCTGATAACAGTGAATGTTGTAAAGTACGTTTACTTTAGTCATTTGTTGTTCCAACAGTGTCTTTCTCAAAAAAGAAAGAAAGAAAAAACTGTTTTGCATCTCAACGCCATTTCAACTGAGCAAATGCTCCAGTAAGGTTTCATACAAGTGTATAAACTGTCAACTACATCAATCATCACATTTAGATTCTGTCTCTAAGCTTTTCTCTGTGTGCGGAGGCGTCCGCGCATTATTTGTCTTTTAGCAACTTTCTCCCAGGTTTGGCTTTTTAGTAGAGTGTATATAATTTTTCCCCAGAATACAGAAATCTGTCATTTTGGTCCATTTTTCTCATCTGTTTGTCCTGGGAAAGTTGAGTGAGCAGCTAATCTGTGCCAGAGGAACGTGGTGTGTGTTCTGAGAGGTTTGTTTAAAGATGTGCTCACTGGCTTGTTATTTACATAAGCTAACAAGGTTATTGGAAGCTTTGGCTGGCTGAATGTCACCGTGGTTTTAAAGTATATGAGAATTTAATAAGCGTCTCTGTCAAAGCGCGTTAGAGAGAAGGAATGTGGGGCATGAATATTTATGAGGGCCTCTTCAGAGGGATTTAATCCTGAGCTACCTGCTTCAGCTTCCTTCCAAAATGACTTGAGACAATCTGCTGCCTGTGTTTGCGAAATAGCCCCACTCACAACACACAGAGAATTTATGATTAGAAGAGAATGAAAATACTTATTTTTTATGCTAACATTCAATATGTTGTAAGAATGAAAAAAGAAAAACAGAAAAAAAAGAAGCACACACACACACACACGCACACACGTACACGCACGCACGCACGCACGCACACACACACACACACACACACACACACACACACACACACAAATTGGTTTGTCTCTTTGCCAACAAAATTCCATTTAGCTCATTGCACTGGTTGTTTGTTTTGATTGTAATATTACTATTCCACAATAGTTTGTCTGCTTTGCATGTCCACCGGGAAGGATACTGCAGATATTTCACTTGCATTATTCTCTCGTATGCTGTTGCCTGGACAGCAGAAATGTTTGTGTGGTCTAAACTCTAAGGTCTTTTTTTGAATTGTCTAATGAAGCAGGTTCTGTGACCTTTTCCATTTCAGCACATAAAAGATGATTTTGTCTGCAGAGAAGTACTAAGAATAAAAGTTATTTGGTACAGATGTGCTGAACAGATTAGATTTTTATTTGCTCTGGGTATTACAGTATATGCTCAGACAAATTTTTTTTGTTCAAAATTTTTTTTGTTCATGAAAATCAGTTAATGCAACACGATTTTTTAACATGTAATTTAAATGCATGAAATGATTTTTAAAGCTTAATTTGGTGTTAAAAACTAATTGTTCTAAGAACTATAATAACATTTAAAATAAATATGTAAGCAAGCATTAATAAATATACTTTTGTGCACAGGTTACTGGAGTTCAGATCCAACTCATAATTAAAGGATAGAAAAAATCTGTTAAAAAAATGCATATTTTTCTTAATAAATCGTATAAATCTACAAGAAGTACATGATGAATAAAAGGAAACGACTCCTACCTGCCAACCTGACCATCACACAGACCTTTTGACCTTAATTTAGTGGTGGTTCACTGACAAAGAGGCTATGGACTTTCATTAAAATCTTAAACTTCATCTTCCGCCTGACATGCAAACATTCCTTGTCCTTTAAATGCTTTTGCTGCTAATGATTCAAACGATATCAAATGACATTGACTTGGTACGATCAACATCAAATGAATCTTTGTCTCCCCTCCAAAAAAAGTCCACATAATTATCTGCTTATCTAGAGTGGCGACATGCAGAGTGTTTCTAAAAGAAAGCCTCATCAAAGAAGACACTCTAGACCATTATCACTTTCATAACTGCACTAAAAGGATGCTAAATTATAAGAGAGAGATGCTTTTAGAGTGGTGTTTTTTGTCTCAGAGTAGGCAAGTTTTTTTCTTTTAGCCTTACTCACTATGACAGGAGATCACACCGTCATTCTGAATACACCTGGAGAAAAGCTGTCATAGTCCTAAATGATCATTTTTAGCTTTAAATGCTATGTTTTAAAACTTACCATTCAAACAAATTACAGTGAAATAAAAACTATGTCGGGTTTATTGCATGATTGTAACTTTTTAAAAAGCTCCAGTGAACACTGTTCCTAGACAAGGGACTAAAATGAGTCATCTGTTACTCTTTGTACATGAAATAGTCTTATTTTGGAAATCGTTTTAAGGCCTGAGTAGTGAATTTCATACCATGATTAACCCCAGGTTATTTGCTTTTTTTATATTTTATAACTGCTTTTTAACCCTGGGTTAAGAAAATAAGGTTAGCATTGCACATATAAAATGTTTTAAATGTAGAATATAGATGAAAAAAAAAAGTTTATGTATAGCTGTCAACAATATAAAAGAGAATGCATAACAACAGTCTCTATGATACACTCTATGATACACTCAAAATGTTGTACCAAAGAAGGTACAAACCCCTGTCACTGAGGCAGTACCTTTTTATGGAACAGAATTGTACATTACGGCAAAGAAACAATTTTGTACCATTGCAGCTTGTACCTTTTAGGACATGATTTGTACAATGGGAAAACAAAATGTACCTTTGGATTTTAAAACCTGCAGATACAAGATTGTACCTTCACCAAAGGTTCAAAGCTGATCCATGAAGGCACCACTACAGTGACAAAACACTTTGTACCTTAACAGTGTCAATTGTGTTCCTTCCAAAACTATTTAAAAGTGTTTTGCTTTATCCAAAATGTGTAAATTTATTTTCAGTAAATATAAAGCATCAAACGTTTTTAATCAATGTTTTTTTATTTCTCTTTGCTGTTTGGGCTTATTGGAACCTAATTAGAATAAAACCTAAGTATCATCTTTTAATATGATGTACTTTTAGAGAAAAATTATGTCCATACAAGTGGACTGGTGGTCCGAATTTACATAAAACACTTTTTCCTGACTGTTTTTAATGCATATATAAAATTTTTTTTTAACTTGTTTTGACTATCAGAGAGTAAAAACAATTTTTTCCCCATTTTGGACAGTTAAAAATGGTAATTGGGACATTTCATATGCTGCAAAACAGTTGCAGGATGACACTGTATCTCTGTAACAAAATATATAACATTGAAAGTATTTTAAATAGCCACTCAAGAGCTAAAATGTGCTGTTCACGTATGTGGCCACTAAGCCCTAGGAGGTTAAAATTAAGCTAATTAAATGAACTTTTAAGTGATTTCAAAGCTATTGTGAGAAAATTGGAGAAAAAAATGTTTTATATTGGACATGGGAGAATGTATTTCTGTAACATTTTTGTGAAAAGTGTTGTAAAATGTTTAGGAAAAAAAATCTTTTGATTAATGTTAAAGTATGTTTTATTCTTTATTGTAAATGCAAAAGAATGGCATTTACACAAAAATAAACTTAAAAAAAACATTGATTAAAAAATGTATTCAAGAATCAGATTGGTATCTTTGACGAAGGAACAATATTGTATCTGTATGTTTTAAAATCCAAAGGTTTTTTTGGTTTCCCATGGTACAAATCAAGTCTTAAAAGGTACAAACTGCAATGGTACAAATTTGTTTCTTTGTCTTAAGGTACAATTCTGTTCCATAAAAAGGTACTGCCGCAGTGACAAGGGTTTGTACCTTTTTTGGTACAACATTACACCATTTTTTCTGAGAGTGTAGGCATAGCCCCTGTCAGTTGTTGTTGTTACTCCTGGGGTGTAAGGTGTGTGTTATCTACATGCATTGGCTGACGGTCAGGAAAAGAGGCAGATGTAGAGGGTGAACCTTCCAGGTTTGCTGGTTACTGGAACCAGCAAAAGTTTGTTTCTGTGATAGAGATTAACATCAATGCTCAGTGCCAGGTTGATGAGGTCATCAAAGTCATGCAGTAACTCATGGGCGGTGAGCTCATCCTCAATGTCCTCTTCCAAACCAGCATGGAACATCGACAGGGATCCACCCTTGTTCCAAACACAATAGACTGCAAAGATCATGATTGCAAACACTGTGATTAAGTGAATCACAAAGCAGTGCTAGCTGGTCAACAATCCACGAAAGTCATGAAAAGCTTCATCTCCTACTGGAGGTCATCAAAAGAACATGCATGGTGGTAAGGTAAACACCACCAAACATTGAGTTAGGAATGCACAGCATGATATCCCATGATAGGGTGACTGGTTGCAACATAGTTTGGGCTTGTCATGGGATAAAAGGTGAATGAGTCCTCCTTGAATGGTTTCCCACTTGATCTCTCGGATGCAAGCCGTGAGGTCATCTGCCTGGTTGGCAAGGAACTCAACCTTTCTTGTAGTGTTAGTTAGTCCAATCTTATCCAGATTTGTAATTCAAGAAAACAGTATGAACACAGTTGCATTATTGTAGTTGTAGTTGCAATTGTATTAATAAACCAGGAGAAGGTTTCTGAAAAAAATCTGAAAAAAGACCCCAAAACATCCAGCTACAAAGAAAATGTACTATTGGCAACCGGCAGGGAATAATAGCAGGGACATTTGCCTGTATCTGGTGAGTGGTGGAGCCATGAGTTAATTTGAGATTGCTTGGGTGAGAAGGTAACTGGAACAGAGACAGCTGAGCTCGGGATGAGAGTGTGAACAAGGCCTGGTAGTGATAAGAAAGGGGGGGAAATGAAGAAATTAAAAACATGGGAGCCAGACATGATATGGCAAGACAGGACAGAAAAAAAAACTTTGTAGCAGATGAAATTCCAATAACAATCTGGCACACAACAACAAATGAGAGGGGAGAAAGAGATGAAAACAAGGAGGCATAAGTGAGTGAAATTAGCTTAATAAAGTAATAGAATGGCAAAATGAGAGTCACAATACGACAATGACAGTAGAGCACACTGCAAACATAGGTCTCAAACTTGTTTCTTTGAGGGCTGCAGCTTTACATAGTCTTGTTCCAACTCTAATCAAACACAGCTGATCTAACTAATCAAGGTTTTCAAGGCTACTATAGACTATTAAGCAGGTGTGAGCTGGAGGTGGTTGGAGCTAAACTATGCAGAGCGGCGGCCCTCCAGGAATTGAGTTTGAGACCATTGTTGTAAAATGTCAGAGAATGAATATCCGGCAACCCTCGGTAAATTATAAGTACTGTATGTAAACTTGAAGCAACATATCCTAAAACACTCACCAGCCATTTTATTAGGTACACCTTACTAGTACTGGGTTGGACCCACTTTTGCCTTCAGAACTGCCGTAATCCTTGGTGGCATAGATATAACAAGGTACTGGAAATATTCCTCAGATATTTTGGTTCATATTAACATGCTAGCATCACACAGTTGCTGCAGATTTGTCGGCTGCACATCCATGATGCATATCTCCTGTTCCACCACATTCCAAAGGTGCTCTATTGGATTACGGTCTGGTGACTGTGGAGGCCATTTGAGTGCAATAAACTCATTGTCATGTTCAAGAAACCAGTCTTAGATGATTTGCGCTTTATGACATGGCGCGTTCTCCTGCTGGAAGTAGCCATCAGAAGATGATACACTGTGGCCATAAAGGGTTGGACATGGTCACCAACAATACTCAGGTAGGTTGTGATGTTGGCACGATGTTCAATTGGTACTAATGGGCCCAAAGTGTGCCAATAAAATATCCCCCTCACCATTACACCACCACCACCAGCCTGACCCGCTGATACAAAGCAGGACGGATCCATGTTTTCAAGTTTGTTGACGCCATATTCTGACCCTACCACCCGAATGTCGCAGCAGAAATCTAACTCATCAGTCCAGGCAACTTTCTCCCAATCTTCTGTTTTCCAATTTTGGTGAGCCTGTGTGGATTGAAGCCTCAGTTTCCTGTTCGTAGCTGACATGATTGGCACCCAGTGTGGTCTTCTGCTGCTGTAGCCCATCCGCCAAGGTAACGAGCTCTATCAGCTTCTATCAGCTTGAACAAATCTGGCCATTCATTTCTGACCTCTGGCATCAACATCAATTCTTTGTTGACTCTAGAGATGGTTGTGTGTGAAAATTCCAGTAGACCAGCAGTTTCTGAAATACTCAGACCAGCCCATCTGGCACCAACAACCATGCCACGTTCAAAGTCACTTAAATTACCTTTCCCCATTCTGATGCACGGTTTGAACTTCAGCAGATAGTCTTGAACATGTCTACATGAGTTGCTGCCATGTGATTGGCTGATTAGAAATTTGTGTTAACAAGCAGTTGGACAGGTGTACCTAATAGTGGCCGGTGAGTGTATATTACAACATCTTGTCTGCTAATGCCCAGACTAAAAGCTAAAAAGTGTTATATGACAATTACAGTAATGTTGCCATCCACTAGCCTGGCATGCATAATACAATGCTTAAGTTGCTTTTGAGGAGATATATATATATATATATATATATATATATATATATATATATATATATATATATATATATATATATATATATGGCGATGCAGTGATGCCGTAGGTAGTGCTGTTGCCTCACAGCAAGAAGGTCGCTGGTACGAGCCTCGGCTGGGTCAGTTGGTGTTTCTGTGTGGAGTTTGCATGTTCTCCCTGCGTTCGCGTGGGTTTCCTCCAGGTGCTCCGATTTCCCCCACAGTCCAAAGACATGCGGTTCAGGTGAATTGGGTAGGCTAAATTGTTCGTAGTGTATGAGTGTGAATGAGTGTGTGTGGATGTTTCCCAGAGATGGGTTGCGCCTGGAAGGGCATTCGCTGCGTAAAAATGTGCTGGATAAGTTGGCGGTTCATTCCGCTGTGGCGACCCCAGATTAATAAAGGGACTAAGCCGAAAAGAAAATGAATGAATGATATATATATATATATATATATATATATATATATATATATATATATATATATATATATATATATATATATATATATATATATATATACATATACATATATCCTCAAATATATCCCATATATATGCACTGGGAAAACTTTGTATAATTTTGAAGTCTGTACATGAAAAACCCAAAGGCAAAAAAGTTGTTTTTAGTTTCAGTTTCTGATTTGAGAACAGCAGATTTTTGGGACCTGTGCAGAGCAAGTTTTTTTGACCCAGAACTATTTGTCCTCTGGTAAAAATGTGCATAACATTTGCAAATTGGGTACTGGCTTCTTGTCATTGGACATGAGTTATGATATGTGGGGAAGAACAAAAGAAAACATTTTGGTAAATTTCATGTGAATTAACATAAATGGGTGGCTCAAAAAGTCCTGCCTTTCTCCATGTTCACTTGAAGTAGCATTAGGCAGGATAAGAGCATTCGCTTCACTCGCAACCTACTCTCGCTATCTTCCATTCTGCCCCATCTTATTTTCTTCTTGTTATCCTGGACTTTGATCAGCCAGAGGTATCAGCACACCCTGACCCCCCCCCCCCCCCCCTTCCCCCCTTCTGGCCCATGCTTACATCAAGAGAGCGCAGAGGAAGGCAGGAGTCAGCAGAATAAAGGGACTAGGAGCGTAAGTGCTAAACGAGTGCGATGGAAGAATGATGCTCAACTTTTCCTCAGCGAGCACCTTTTTTCTTACCCCTGCTCTTCACCTCATTGATGTTAAAAGAAGTTAAAGTCCGCAAAGCATCATGTCATTCCGCTCTGCCTCATCTCAGCAAAACCACAAGTCAAACAAAATGGATTTGGAAAGTAGAGCGATGCCACTTCCAGCTGATTGGATAAGCCCCGGAGCTTCAGCACTCCACCACACAGGGGCTCTGGAGAGACTCGGGAGAGAGCTCCATCTGTGAGGTTACTTGTGACTGAAATACCAATCCTATATGAAGGTTATGGAGAAGGAATGGCGAATGCATTGATTTGGATTCTCTGAGAGTGAGCGAGAGGTAGATGAAATGGTTTGATGAAGGAGAATGTAAGGGAATGGGTTTGACTGACTGTGGGAGAGAGAACGAGTGTGGGAAAAGAGCCAGCGAATGAGAACATCAGTGAGAGGGTAAAACGGGGAGAGAGAGGTGGAAGCTGTGCTTCCCCCACAGCTTTGTTTTCTTACAATGTGGCCAATCAATTTCCATCCCAGAACGCTCAGTGTGAAAGATTTTGTATTGTTTGTTTTGCGGCTTCACGCCAACCATCAACACACGCAGACTGACTGTGATGTCTGTTACAAACAGTCTCTTTGGATTGTTATCCCTTGGTATTGGATGTGTAATCTCATGTTTTTCAATTATCTAGTTGACTTGCACTGTATTACTGAGGATGTACAATCAATACTACAGCACTGTGTGAACTTCAGTCTGTGATATCACACTAACAAGAGAAGAGACAAGTGAAGAGATGATCCCATTTGATGTGACTAAACTTATTAGCCTTTTCTTGATAACTAGCATTAGCCTTTTGTTAGGATATGTAAATTATTGGATAACACATTATCAATAATTTATAAAACATTAATAAATAGTAAATTCATCATTTGTTAAGCATTAACGCTACATTAGTACACAGTAGTAAGCAGTTTATAGGTGGCACATTCTAAACTTTTAAGCACATATATAATGTACTTAATGACTATATTTTTATACTTTGTTAGTGATACATTTTCACTACTAAATTAAGTATGCATTATTAACAAACCAGTTACTTAAGATCATTCACAATGAGTAAGTTAATGAATAATTCAATGATTCAATGAACCTATTCAAATAAACATTTATATTTTTTTTTTTTCAGGCACTGAATAATAGATACTCTAGATCAGTGGTTCTCAAACTTTTAAACCCGCGACCCCCATTGTAAGATCGTCAAGAACTCGCGACCCCCCACTACCAAAGCATATACAAACAATAAAAATAGCTTTTTTTTAAGCTGTTCACAATATTTTAACTATGTTTACTATACATTACAGGGCTCGAAATTAACATTTTTGCTTGGTAACACTGGTGCTTCTAACTTTAAAAATGTAGACGCACCAGCCAAAATTTAGTGGCTCCCACCAATTATCGCACTGTTACTACAAGTTTTATAAACAGATTTATTGCATTTGAAAATCAACACTAATCAAAACTAACAAGCAAAAAAATAAATATGCATGCGTGAGGAAAATATGTCTTAATGAAATCCCGTTATCACAAGAAAAGACATTTTTATAACATAATTGAGTGACCAAAAGATACACGGACGGATATCCCAAAAGATATCCCACAGACTTTACAGTGAATGCTAGTTATTTTCATAGCAGACTTGAAGCCAATGGAGGTCTTTTATCCACTCTTCAATAAGTATAGCTGGTGGATTAACATTCAGCACATGATCAGTAATCAGATGTGCCAATATTTGTAGCTTTAGGTGTTTCTAAGACAAAATCTGTCAGTGTTGTTTTCATTCTCTCGTCTTCAGTGCTTTACATTTTCGCGGTTGTAGCTCCTGTCATCTGAAGACAGGAGGCGTTGACTGAGTGATTGACAGCTGATTTTAACCAATCATTCGTGTTCAGTTCTTAGAGCAAGTGGGCCAATAAGAAGAGCGCGAAGGCAGGGCAAGCGTTGAAGGCTTTGTTTACTGCGGCAAGTTGACATGACAACAGTTTTAAACTGTTCCTGAGCGCTGCGTTCCAAGTACAAAGATGCATTCTGCCCGAATGTGTCCTAAATACTTTATGAATCAGTAATATCTTTTTAAAAATCTGAAAATATTAGCTTTCACTTGTAATACTGAAAAATATTTATTATAATCACTGAAAATTACACAATTTTTAAATAACTCTCGCGACCCCTTGAAATTATTCTGCGACCCCCGCAGGGGTCGCGACCCCCAGTTTGGGAACCACTGCTCTAGATCAGGGGTGACCACACTTTTTCAGCATGCAAGCTACTTATAAAATGACCAAGTCAAAAAGATCTACCTAATATAAAACTGCAAAACATATGTTTACTTACAAACATATAAAAATGTTTGTATTTGTACAATATGTACCTTGCATATCTGTATGAAGCCATATTGAGCATATTTTTGTCATTACCTTACTCTGATGACTTGCACTAAATGAAATCAGACACGTAAGCATAATCCAGACAGTAGCTGCTGATAGCCAGCCTCAAGCACTCTACCAAATGATCATCAGTCATGGTGGAACGATATTTGGACTTGACTGCGCCAACCAAGTTGGTGCAGTTTTACGCACATGTGTGGTTTTCCATGCACCAGAAAAGGCCAGATATCAGTCTTTCTGCCCTGTATGTCAATTAAGTGACAAATTTCAGAAAGGATGGATGATAGGCTGACGTCTATTTTTTTTTATGCCATGCGATCTACCCACGCTACCTTTGCGATCGAACTATTGGACACCCCTACTCTACTTAACAATGCAGTTTTGTGAGCCAACCCGATGACTATTTATGCTTTGTAAATCCTATATAAATGACAATTAAATGATCAGCATAAAGTGAAAAGGTAAAAATCTATCTTATCTAAAAAAATAAAATGACTGAAATGTATTTTTAAATAAAATACCAAATACCTCCATTTTAAGTGTATCAATATAAGTTACAAAATACAGCAGTCACAACAAGTATCAAAATAAAATACTGTATTTTGTATTTTGAAAATACTACAAAATACTTTTACAAGGAAGAATGAAATTTCTTTGCAACCCTTCCAAACAGGCCTACTGGATCAATCCCTTCTCTGCACCTCATTCACCTTTACTGTGCATGAGGAGGTAAAATGAATGGTTATAAAATGTAACTTGTGTTTTTTTCTGATTTTTGTATACATTTTGTACAAATTTTATACAGATAGTACTGTCTTGAAGATGATCTCTTTAATCACTGTAAAAACCACTTAATGCAGATAATGCATAGGGATATAGTACTATATCCCTCTCTATATATCTCTGTTGTGAAAATTGCCTCCATCTTTTAACAGTCTTATATTTTAAAAGGGTGATATATGAAAAGATTACTTAATTGTTTTGTTCAATTTGTTAAATAAATCAATCTGTAAAAATGTAAAATCATGATTTATGAAATCTACAAAAATCTTCAGTTTAAATATAACAATATGATAAAACATTTCAATGTTAATCAGTGATGTTTAAACTGTACAGTGATTTTATTTTTAGATTAGATTAATAGATTTTTGACTGTGAATAACTATCTCATATTCTTTGAAATAAGAAGGGTGAGTTCTTTAGGTCTTACAATCAGGGGCGGACTGGGAAAAAATGTTCAACCGGGCCAAAGTTACTGTCAATCAGGCCAAATCTGATGCGATCTAGAATGTGAAGAGCCATGGGGGTTTGGGTGGAGTTGGGGCGGCAGTCCAGAGTCACAGTGACAGGCCACATCCTATGCGATTCAGAAAGTCAAGAAGGGGGTTGGTGGGGGGGATGTGGCAGACCAGAAAATGTCCCAGTGCTCCTTATGGCCAGTCCACCCCTGCTTACAATACAATACTAAACTGTAACATAATTAGAATTCTACACTTTAAAAAGCTGAACTTATAACATATATAGAGCAATTCCATTACAGAAAAGGTTTTTTTAAGTCAGTAAATGGTTTTCAAACTAAGAAATATGTTGTTCTTTATAGAATTATTGACTGAAAAATTATTTATAACATTGCTGCAAAAACCTTTATATGTATATGTATTTTTAAAAGTTGTTACATATGTTACATCCTGCTAATATTAAGAGGTTTTCCTTCATTAATCAAATTTTCTGCCTTGCGTTTGGTCTTTCTTTCTTTTCTTTATTTATGTATTTTACAAACCAGTCACCATCTGACATCTACAAAAGAAAAGTTCATACTTAAGCTGATATGTAAATTACTATTTTCACATTGATTAAGGTATGAATTAATATTCTGATGTTTAAATGTTACCATTTAAAAAGCACATTATAATTAAGCATTAAGAACATTACACCTGACAAATCATTTTCTCGGTGTAATTTAATATTTTGTATTTGTAATTTAACATTTTGTATGAAGTGTGTTAGAAGAGTCTATGTGTCCAAGCTATTTTCTATAAACAATGTTATACGGTTTACATGTAGGATTTTTAAAAATAGTTTAATCAATTCCTTAAGCGTAGACAGCTTGAAATCTAAAACCTTCTCTGATTTTCCCAGATGTTTATGAAAGCCTGAACACAGTATACATATTTGCACCCAAATATCACTCTGAGCAGTGTGGATAATGTCAAAACGTTTATTAACAGTATATTACTGCGAGGTATTTCCAAAATCTTTTTACTTTTAATCAAAGTCTGAAATGGCAATTTAACCATGAGTGCACTGATGCAGAAGCAATACGTTGCTGGTTGCAGTTCACTTAGTTGCAGTTTCGCAAGCTCCTTTAATTATTGGACACAATATAATGTAAGTAACAACTGATAATTTCTTTCATATTTGGAATATGTCTGGGTGAATGGGTTATCAGTGAAGACTTGGAGACAGTGGAGTACTTTTCATCAGTTGTTGAAACTTAGACAGCAAACATCAGTTAACGTATACACTACCTGGCAAAAGTCTTGTCGCCTATACAAGTTTTAGGAACAACAAATAATAACTTGACTTCTAGTTGATCATTTGGTATCAGAAGTGGCTTATATAAAAGGCAAATATTATTTTACGCTTATTTTACCAAAATAAATTATGATCATGCCTTGATTTTTAATGATTTAATTAGGACAGTAAGGCCTGACTTTGCTCAGACAAATGTCCTGTCACTTAACAGAAATAATGTACAGTATAGAATATAAATTCATGGTGCAGTGGAAAAATAATTAATATTGTATATGACTCTCATGAGCTTGGACGACCGCATCCATACATCTCTGCAATGACTCTTATTAAAAAAAAAAGAAAAACTCATTAATAAAGTCATCTGGAAAGGCAAAGAAAGCAATCTTGCAGGACTCCCAGAGTTCATCACGAGTCTTTGGATTAATCTTCAATGCCTCCTCCTTCATCTTACCCCAGACATGCTTAATAATAATCTATCTATCTATCTATCTATCTATCTATCTATCTATCTATCTATCTATCTATCTATCTATCTATCTATCTATCTATCTATATATATATATATATATATATATATATATATATATATATATATATATATATATGTATATATATCTGATGACTGGGCAGGCCAATCCTGGAGTACCTTGACCTATTTTGCTTTCAGGAACTCTGATGTGGAGGCTGATGTATGAGAAGGAGCGTGTGTGTGTGCGCGCGTGTGTGTGTGTGTGTGTGTGTGTGTCTATGAGAGAGCGCGCGCATCCACCGTGGTGCTGTGTTGCTTGTTATAGGCTGTCTGGACTCTGAAGCATGTTTTTTGGGAGGCATATTTTTTATTGCTGTACATTTTACCTTCCTTTTCCCAATATGTACCTGTATATGTATAGAAATAATGCTGATATGATATATGAAGTGCCTCACCAGCCACAATTTTAACATAAGATTTTGGAAATCAGATCTAAATCTAGCAGAAACAGTTGGGTCGGGCAGGGGGTGAACAAAGGCTGGGTATACAGCAGGAGCGGTCGGGTGCAGTATAAAATCTGACAGGAGCGGGCGGGAGCGGGATTAAAAATTCAGTCTCGTGCAGATCTCTAGTTTGTAATGTAATGGGCAGCACAAATGTCTTGATACCTCAGGCTGTTGATGTATGTCGCCATCTACTCTGCAGATCTCTTGCATCCCCCCATACTGAATGTAACCCTAAACCATGATTTTTCCATCACCAAACTTGACTGACTTCTGTGAGAATCTTGGGTCAATGCGGGTTCCCATAGATCTTCTGCAGTATTTGTGATGATTGGGATGTTGTTCAACAGATGATGTCACTTTTCCAAATGATCAACTAAGTCAAGTTATTATTTGTGGCTCCTACAATTGAGGTCGACGACAAGACTTTTGTCAGGTAGGGTATGTTTAGTGCAGCAAGTTAATATTCAACGTGTCCAACTGATCTATTTTAAACTAACTACAAAGCCTTTATACACACAAATATCCATACCTTTATATACCCTCCCTGCACATAATTTTCACTTATGGGCCCTCTGAGAGTATGTTAACATGGACAATACAGACAGCAAGGGGCTCGTAAATTTGGGAGGATGGGTGAAAGTAGGACTCGTTGGAAGCTTGGTCTTTATGTGAGACAGATAAATCGTGAGCCGGTCGTGTGGTGGGAAAGCTGGGGAACCTTGGGCTGATTGATGGTGCTGGAGGTGAAAGCGGGGAGAGAGGAAGCTGTCCTCTGAGCCGCTGGTGGCTGCCATCTTTCAACCATCTGACATTCAGTTCTCCTACAGGGAGCGCAAGACTGCAGAGAGGTGCTATAGTCTCCTTCATCTTCTTCTTTACCTCAGCCTCTCCATCTAACTCTCTGTGCTCTCTTTGCCTAACCTTAATTCACCATAAATGTTTCAGTCAGCTTCATCATCCACTTCATTTTCCTCTCGTATTATTAGTTCTTATGAAATTACACTGTAACATAAACCTCTTTAAGCAAAAGGTCTGCATATGGAAGCAACTCACCCAAGTAGTGCTTGGCTTGAAAAAACTTGGCTTACTATTGATTGACTGTGAAACTAATGACGTAATACTGTAGAAGTGGTGTAGTCCTAAAAAAAGGTGGTGTACTATTACCCACCAAACCCAAATTTTAAAAGTAGGCAAAGAAATGACGAAAGTTGTTTCTTTAATTATTAGCAATTTGTAAGCAAAAAAAAAAAAACAAAACATACAGGATGTCCAAATAGGTATTGAATGATTTAGATTTTTCTTTATGGACTGAATAAAAGGGAAGGGAAAAATAGTTATAATTCATACATTAACGTTTTTACTTGTACAGCTTGCAAAACAAATTAAAATTATCAGATTATCAGTGAGTGTAGTCTCAGCTGACCTCAAATGACACCAGTTTAGTTTACTCATAAAGTAAGTTTGGCAACATTTATTATACTTATTGTTGTAAATATTGCAGAATTTAAAAATAAAAGGATCAATGAGTGATGCTAAAAGCATACATTTAAACTGCATGTCATTAATAGTAATTAATTACACATAATCTGGATTATGTAATCATATTCCTAAAACCAGGTACTTGTAATAAGTTTATATTGCATTTTAAAATTAAAAATAAAATTATTAATTGCATGGTTCTTGACAACTCCTTGTCACAAATACAATAGCAAAATTACCATGGTGGATAAGCTTAAATAATGCCACCCGCTTCGAATGTCATCCCTCGATTGAATGGGCATTATCAGTGGTTATTAGCTGATAGATTTGGGCCAGTGGGGGCCTTCTGCACGTACTGATAGGCTCAGAAGCCTGTTTATCATCCATCCATATGGTTAATCTGCAATACTAATAGAGAACACTCCAGATCAAGATCTGTTTCTACATTACTCTGACAGTTGGGTTTAGAGTTGGGGTAGGGGTAGACACTAATAAAATACAATTAATGAGAAATTTACTAAATAATATAAATATTTCTCATGAACTCTCGGCCGCACTCAAATGTGATCTATAGCTGATTAACCATGTGGATGAATGACAACAGACTTCTGAGCCTACCAATAGTCACAGAAGGCCCCTACTGGCCCATATCTATCAGCTGATAACCACTGATAACACCCAATCAATCTAGTGATAACATTCGAATCGGCTCAATAATGCATAAAGCTTGTTACAGTGATGCAAATGACCAAAATAATTTACACGCAATGAACTGCGGAAGGGAAAATGTTTGTATAAGGAACTAAATAAGCCTGGTTCATATAAAATGTCAAGAACAGAAACCTAAGACAGGGGTGAGGGTGGCTGTGAGATACTGGGGAAAATGGAAAGACTGAAATAAGCTGTGGTTTATACAGTATATAGGTCCCTGGACCTTTATCTCCTGCTCTTAATTAAACACTCACTAAAAACATCTAATGTATAGGCAAGTGTGTTGGAGTTGTAGTTGTTATGTACACTGCATATTTTTTAAGTGTTACATAAATAAAGCATGTTTTTAATGAGCATATGTTGATCAATTAAATCAAATTTCATTTAAATGTAAGTTTTGCCTTTAATCACTCTGAATTTATTGTTAAAAATTTAATTTAGGTCACTACTATTATTTCATACTATTAACAATTGGTTTATTACCTGCCTATTATTGAGATATTAACTGTTCATTGGTAGTTATAAAGTATGATCTTATGCTGCATCCCTAATATTACCTAAAACCTAAAATCAACTGTTACCATACTAACTATTTATAAACAGCTAATTGGTAGTTTATTAAGCGAGTACTGTTAGTTAATGGCAACAGGCTCATTCTGAAAACGTACCACTATATACATTTCTAGAGAGCGCCAAATATGTCCCTGGAGGTACTTTTTTTGCAGTTTTTGTTTTTGCTAATCAACTAGAGGCCGATATGAACACATTTTGAGATCTCAAATTTCCCTCGCGAGTGCTATTCGTGTCTGCTATTCTCATGTAAATCCAACAGAGGCAGCTGTTGACTGACACACTCTCAGAAAAAAAAAGGTACACGTAGGTACAAATAATATTCCTTAAGGAACAGATTTGTACCTTGGTAAAAGTTGTACCTTATATGGTACAGAAAAAACCTCTTATGATACTGTTCTGTACCTTTTATGGTACAATTAAAATGAAGGTACACAATTGTTCTCATAAAAAGGTACATAAGTGTTGGACAACTCTTTCTTTATTACAGTATCTATGAAAATAAATATTACTGAAAGGCAAAGTAATTTTCCATTTTAAAATCAAGTTAATTAAATGAACATTTAAGTGATTACAAAGCTATTTTGTGAAAATTGAAGAAAAAAAATGTTTTATATTGTACAAGGGAGAATGTATCTCTAACATTTTTGTGAAAGTGTTGTAAAATGTTTAGCAAAAAAATAGATCTTTTGATTTATGTTAAAGTATTTTTTTATTCTTTATTGTAAATGGAAAATGTATATTTACACAAAAAGAAACTTAAAAAAAAACATTGATTAAAAATGTATTTGATGCTTTATATTTACTGAAAATAAATTGATGCATTTTGGATAAAGCAAAATGCTTTTAAATAGTTTTTGATGGAACATATTTGACTGTACAAAGTGTCCTGTCACTGTAGTGGTGCCTTCATGAACTTTGTACAATTTTTTTCTGAGAGTGCAGACTGACTAAATAATGACTGACTGACTGACTGATAGACTGACCCAACCCTCCTCCTTCCCTAAACCCCAACCAATAGTGTTTTCAAAAGCACTGATTCACCTGAAACTAAGAAACAACAGCAAACAACACGCAATAGCTAAGGCAGCATGTTTTGTACTGGCATTTCATTAGAAAATAATAATAATAATAATATAATAATAATAATAATAATAATAATAATAAATGATTAAAAGAAGTTGCTACAGTGGAACTCAGCATTGCAAAATTCCATCTAGCAGCATCAATACCATTGTCTCTGTTTTGTTTCCCCTGCTGATAAGTCTAAGCATAAATCAGCATGAATTTCATAGTCTGCTGTTCTCAAGCAAAATGGAGCTTGTGAAGCTGGTTCACACTAGTATGTTCTTACAGGCTTGGGTGTGATGAGATCACTTGTCTGTATTTAAGCATGTGTTCAGGGACAATTTTTTTTTTTTTTTGTATATTTCTATATTTAATTTAATTTAAGCTTAAAATATTATTTGTTTTAATATATTATTATTATTATTTGGTAATTTATTTTAATTGGAATTTATTGTCATTTATTCAGTTTCAGTTGTTGAAGTTAAACTGCTAAATATTTATCTTCTATTTCAAAGCATTTGTGCAGCATTTGTTAACTGTTAAAATGAGATTGTGTAAATACAATTCAAAATAATAATAGTAACCACGATATGAAGACATATGTCCAAAAAATAGCATAATCATTTCTTAATAAGTGTTATAGCTAATAAAAAAAACTCCTAATAATTGAATTTCAAAATTGAAATTTTTTTAAAGAGTTTCCTAATTTTTCCTGTCCAAATCTGACTGTCAGTCACTGATCCTAAAAAATGAGCAAAGTATGTCATTGCCGTCAGGAGCATGAAATACTGCAGACATACTGACAGCATGCCCTTTCAGTAATTGCTGGAAAAGAATTCATTTAACTAAAGTCAAGGGCCAAGAGCCCAATAAAAATGAAAACGTTAATCTCCACAATGGTAACTTCACACTTCAACACTTTTGTTAAGGCTGTGGGGCAATAAGTCATTGTAGTGCTTTCTGCTTGTCTTTTTCTCTTTTTTTCTGTTCTTGTTGTTGCCCTCTTCTTCAATGAATCTACTTGCCAAGATATTATATTCACTACACAAAATAGCATTTTATATATATATATGATTCATTCACAATAATGCTTTTCATAAACCTATTACTATCCAACTTTTGATTTGCATCTCTTATCATTCATTTAATTCAACTGATCTTAATGTTTAATCAATGAATCATGTATCATTTATGTACCATAGATTTTGACCTTGTATGATTGTATTTTTAGTTACAAATTGCTCCAAACCTTTTAGTCAAGAAATGCGTATGCAATTTATAATTTTTTAATAATATTTTCATGTTGTATAAACATATTTATTTTATGTAGGGTTTTAAAAGTAGTTTTATATATATTTTTTCTGTCTGTATATAGTTTTTAATTTGTCTGTTATAGGGTGATTTGAAACTTGTACCTTGAATTTTTTTCTACTGAATGATCTGATTGCTGACTGTTACTGTACTAATTTGAAAAAAAAAAAAAAGATCTTACTGTTGTTTTTGGGGATTAAACAAAATGTTATCAATACATGTCTCAATTATCTTGTGTTCTGAAACATTATAATGGAATGAAAATATCTGCAACATCAGCTTTTGAAATAATGGTTAGTAGTATTAAAAAAGTGATTTAAATGTTTGTACTAAGGGATTTGAAAATTTGCACCACAGTTATCAAAATAGTACCAAACAAATTAAACAAAAAGACTGTAAAACAACTGATTTCCAGTCTGGGGATAAGCAAACCAGTCACCAGAATGTTAAATTGGGGGTTGCAAAATCAGCATTATACACTCATTGGCCACTTTATTAGGCACACCTTACTAGTACTGTAGTAGAACTGCGTTAATCTTTCGTGGCATAGATTCAACAAGGTACTGAAAATATTTCACATAGATTTTGGTCCAAGTTGACATGAGAGCATAATGCAGTTGCTGCAGATTTGTCGGCTGCACATCCATGATGCGAATCTACTGTTCCACCATATGCCAAAGGTGCTCTATTGGATTAAAATCTGGTGACTGTGGAGGCCATTTCAGTACAGTGAACTCATTGTCATGTTCAAGAAACCTGTCTGAGATGATTCACGCTTTATGACATGGTGGGTTATCCTGATGAAACTAGCCATTAGAAGATGGGTACACTGTGGCCATATAGGGATGTACATGGTCAGCAACAATACTCATTGACACGATGCTCAATTGGTAATAATGGGCCCAAAGTATGGATCCATTCTTGATGCCAAATTCTGAACCTACCATCCGAATGTTGCAACAGAAATTGAGACTCATCAACCAGGCAAAGTTTTTCCAATCTTCTATTGTCCAATTTTGGTGAGTCTGTACGGATTGTAGCCTCAGTTTAATGTTTTTTCCTGACAGGAGTGGCACCCAGTGTGGTCTTCTGCTGTTGTAGCCCATCTGCCTTAAGGTTCGACGTGTTGTGTGTTCAGGCATGCTCTTCTGCAGACCTCAGTTGTAATAAGTGGTTATTTGGTTATTAAAAAGCTACTTTTGCCTTTCTATCAGCTATAACCAGTCTCGTCATTCTCCTCTGACCTCTGGCATCAACAAGGCATTTGCGCCCATAGAACTCACTGGATATTTTCTCTTTTTTTATGGACCATTCTCTGTAAACAATAGAGATGGTTGTGCGTGAAAATCCCAGTAGATCAGCAGTTTCTGAAATACTCAGACTACCATGCCATGTTCAAAGTCACTTAAATCACCATTCTTCCTCATTCTGATGCTCAGCTTGAACTGCAGCAGATCGTCTTGACCATGTCTACATGCCTAAATGCATTGAGTTGCTGCCATGTGACTGGCTGATTAGAAATTTGCATTAACAAGCAGTTGGACAGGTGTACCTAATAAAGTGGCTGGTCGGTGTTTGTTGGGGGCAAACCAGCATCCCATACAGGTTCTAGCATAATAATTATACCTTGTGCTGGTGGCACACGACATAACCAAATTCAGTCATATAGAAGTGGCGGGAAAAATAATGATAAAATTGCTAGTCTTTGTTTTTGTGAAACTGTATAGCATCTCAGTTGAAGTAATCCATTGTGGCGTGCTGTAAAAGATAAAACACTCAATTCTTGATGTTTTTTGAGGATTGTGCCAAAATCAGGCTGATATTGGCGTAGTCTAAACCTGGCATAAATTTATATGCAATTGTCATTACTCTCGGTTTGTCTATTTTTAAATTTATTTTTTAATATCATTTGTATCTGAGGAGTCAAAATAGTTCTGTCCCACATTTTTATTTTTACAGTAGTTCACAAGCTTTCGTATTATGTCTTAAAATGCTATCTCCTCAGACAGCTCACACGCCTTTGGAACTGAGCATTTATCACTGTTAAATCATCTTCCCTTTTCTTTCCCTTTCTTTTCAGTCCCACCTTGTCTCTCTCATCTATCTTGAGGTTTCATCACCTCACCTCTGCTGTGAGCTCCAGCGCTGCAGTCTTCACCTCTCCGACTGAGCCTCTTGCATCCAGAATTTGCCACTAATCCCTGAATCCCCCTACATGCTGCAGTGTACAACACTCGCTTTGATTTCCAGCAGGACATGAAAAAGTACTGAAAATATGAGTTTGCTGCAGCTTTATGACTGATGGAGTCAGGGAGGTCTTCTTCTACGGTTCTGCTGGAGCTGACAGATTAATAAACCCCTAAGGAGGCAGGACGATCAATCATTTGACAGTATAGAGATCATTAACACAGAATAAATTATTGTTTTAGAATATTTGAGGAAATTGAGAGGAAAGGTTTATGAAGAGTGCAGGATAAGAGAAGATGGGTAAAGCGAAGGGCAGAAATCTCAATATTAATATTTTATTATTATTGCATTTCGGAATAGTACCTTATCTTATCGGAGAGTTCCAGTGTCAGATTTAAAATACACACCCTCAAAAATCAGTGAGATATGCATACTCAAATGTGCAAAAAGTGCAGAGTAGTTTTAAAGTGATAGTTCATACAAAAATGATTATTTATTAAGAAAAATTATTTTCTTTTCCTCCATTTGTTCCTTTTTTTCTGTTGAACACAAAATAATATAGTTTTGTCAGCACCAGTAGTATAGTGATTAGTGTGTCGACACATGAACTCCAGTGCTCACAGCGACCCGAGTTCGATTCCCGCCTCGCGGGTCCTATGCCGATCCTTCCCCTCTCTCTGCTCCCCATTCTTTTCTGTCAATGTTCTCTACTGTCCTATACAATAAAGGTTAAAACCCTAAAAATAATTATAACAAAAAGATAGTTTGAAGAATGCTGGAAACCTGTAACCACTGACTCCCATTGTTTTTACCTACTATGGAAATGAATGCTTACAGGTATCGAGCATTCTTCAAAATATCTTATTTTGTCTTCAACAGAAGAAAGGAGCAAATGGAGAATGAGAAAACAATGACATAAAACAGAACAAAAACCACTCTTCCTTGTGTTCAGTAGAAGAAAGAAACACCAGAAACACTAGAGGGTGAGTAAATAGCAAGTAAACTTTCATCTTTTGGTGAACTATCCCTTCATTGTCTAGTATATGTAATTTTGTTCATTCATTTTCTTTTCAGCTTAGTCCTTTTGTTAATCTGGGGTCGACACAGCGGAATGAACCTCCAACTTATCCAGCATATGTTTTAAGCAGCGGACGCCCTTCCAGCTGCTACCCATCACTGGGAAACACCCATACACTCTCATTCACACACATACACTACAAACAATTTTAGCATACCCAATTCACCTGTACCGCATGTCTTTGGACTTGTGGGGAAAACCGAAGCACCCAGAGGAAACCCACGCGAACGCTGGGAGAGCATGTAAACATACAGAAATGCTAGCTGACCCAGCCGAGGCTCGAACCAGCGACCTTCTTGCTGTGAGGCACCGTGTCACCCATATGTAATTTTATTTATAAATGAACTACATTTGTGTAGTTATATTTATAGCTTTAAATTTTAGTTTGGGTGTAGAAGCAAGAAGGTCGCTGGTTTGAGCCTCGGCTGGGTCAGTTGGGTGAGTCCAAAGACATGTGGTATATGTTTATTGGGTAGGCTAAAATTGTGCGTAGTGTATGTGTGTGAATGAGTGTGTATGGGTGTTTCCCAATGATGGGTTGTAGCTGGAAGGGCATCCGCTGCGTAAAACATATTCTGGATAAGTTGGCAGTTTATTCCGCTGTGGCGACCCCGAATTAATAAAGGGACTAAGCCAAAAAGAAAATGAATGAATGAATGAATGAATGAATGAATGAATGAATTTTAGTTTATATAATGTAGCAAATTAACTGAAAGTGAATTGAAGATTAATTTGAACGGGGCTTCAAATGAATTGACTATAGCTATTGCTATCAAAAATAAAAACTATTTATGTTTAAGCAGGGTAATAAGATAAGTTTATAACATTAGATTCATAAATATGCACAGGCATCTTTCTTTAAACAAAATGAAACACACATTCATACATGTTGTAGGTAAAGTAAAGGAGGAAAAAAGTTTGAGAGAGTGTAATGATGTAAAAACCTCGGATTTTGTAAGACCAAACCACGTGAACCAAAATATTTAATTTAACCATTCTATGGTTTCTTTAGGATTACATTTAGTTTTCAGTGGTAATCTAGAGGTGTTACTTGCCTTCCTTTTGTGATGTGAAAAACTCCCTCTGTTGAGCTAATGTTCCCACGTGGTTAGCTGGTGGTCAGTTATTTGGCCTTTGGGAGGCTTGAAGTGGGGTGGAGTCTGGATTTTCAGTTGAGGCAGCAAAAACTGTAGTCTTGTTGACTTTTGGTTTCATGGCACACTAAACTTGAGCAGACTCTGGACGGAACGAAAAGAAAGAATGTTATTGGAAATGGGAATGTCTGAGCTGTGCGGTTAACCTGCCTGACTAATTTTGCCAGGGTCCAAGTCTCTTCACTGGGCCCAAAATAAGCTGTCCTGAGCTGGAACGGAACAACTCTTTCTCCTCTGGGTGTTTCCGGGGTTCTCCTAGATTCTGGTCTGGCAGTGGCTTTAGTTACCAGCTTTTTTTTATGGGTGGTCTTGTAACCACCCTCAGGAGCCGAGTTGACCAATGAGAAGTTAATTCCCCCGAGGCACACTTTATAGTCTTGTTCCAAAGTGTGGTGATTTGCATAGGCATTTTGGGTCTAAGCTGATCCAGAAATGTTTAAAGTTTCTTAAAATGTTAAATATGTTGCACACGTATTAACATAAAATGTAAAAAATCATTCAGTACACTAAATTAGCTTTGCAGGGATATCAAACATGAACCATCTATGATCTTGTTTAGCTGTGGTAGAGTTAAATATTGATTGCAGAAGTATTAAAACTATAATGTTAATATATGATTAAGAGACTTGTTGCAAAACACTGATTACATATAAAGAGAGAATAAGAATAAAGGTTTACATTAAAAGCATCAGTCTTAAGCAAGGAGCTTATGAAAGTTTGACCATATCTGTGTGTCCATTTCTGAGCGCAATCCCTTCGTGTTGTAAATACCTTACAATCAGATTACACACTAAACATCTAGTCTTTCCTGGGTAGAAGAAGTTGATGGTGTATTATTTGTTAAATACAAGCAAAATAATTATGTGTCTGATTGACCATATTCGTTTCATAATATAAAAAATCTCTGGAAAGGCATCTGCTGGGTAAAAGATATGCTAGAGTAGTTGACGAATCATTCCGCTGTGGTGACCCCAGATAAATCAGGGACTAAGCCAAAAGAAAATGAATTTATATAAAAAATTAAACTTTTTAATTTTTTTTTGTCACCATTCCTGTTGCTGTTTTTGTTGTGATCAATATGGTGTACGCAAAACAATCATGAAGTATTTTAAAATATAAGAAAGAAAAAAGAGTCAGAGGTAAATCTACAGACAGACACAGAGAGAATAACACTAGCTCTACGTCATCCAAAATAGGGTAGTAAAAATTCATGGGTCATAAATCTCTGAAATAGGTAAGGAAAATGAGAGAAGGAGAGGTTAGGGAGTGCTTCTCTCTGGTTGCACTTTAATGTTTGGCCTGGTTAATCTCTGCAGTGCTTGCTGGCCATGTAGCGGGTGGATAAAACATCAGCTGATCTGTCAGTGCAGAGGTGGAAGGGGCATTGATTCATTTGTCCTTACACAGTCCAAAGCTCCCGCACTAGTCACTCAGCCACCTCATATCATAGACACGAAGATGTCAGTGAGCTGTATGAGTCAAGAGGTCAAGGCTGTATTGGGGAGAGAGTGTTAGATGAGCAGTCTGAGATGAAGAATGGACTGTGTGAGATGCAGTGAGGCAGGGTGAGCAATGAGGGATGGCAGTGAGTGTTGTGGCTGCTTATGACAAGGGCTTCACTCTCTGCCATTAGCATCATCACTTGCACACAAGCCGACCTTCACCGCACATAATGACGGTGATGTGAGTCAATGGGTTTTTGGATTACGACGTCTAACTAAATGAGAGCAGCCCTTGGGAGCAGGCCGTCTGCCAAGAATCTTGCTGCCTGCACACCACGCTCACACATCACCGAGCAGTCAACACATTCCTTGAACATCCTACACTGCACATACAGCTACCACACCCAAGACACCCTACACTTGACCGCACACACCATATACTCAACATGGCTTTTGATACCCAAGACATAACCTCAGAAAAGCTACACATAATCTCAGACACCTAATACATGACCCCAGACATCCTACACAATGAAGTCAGACACCCAAACATGACACCATATAAGCTACACATCATCCCACACCCTATGCCTTATCCCAAACATTCTACATATGATCCCAGGCACCCACCACATGACCCCAGAAATCATACACATGACCTGATGAAACTTGAGTCTAGACAAACCATGCATCGTCCCAAATACCTTCCACCTGACCTCAAAACTTCCTCAGGCCAGACAAGTTCACATAATCTCCGACACGCAACACATGACCCCAGACATTCTACACATAAACCCCAAACATGACCCCAGACAAGCTACACATTATCCCAAACACTTGTCTTATCCCAAAACATCCTACATATGATCTCAGGCACCCAAAACCAGACCCCAAAACATCCTAAACATGACCCCAGAACATCCTACCCCACGAACCCAGACACCCAAACATGACCCCAGATAAGCTACACATCATCCCACACCCTATGTCTTATCCCAAACATCCTACATATGATTCCAGGCACCCAACAACATGACCCCAGACATCATACACATGAACCGACACCCAAAATATGAGTTCAGACAAACTTACCCAATTACACATCCTACACGTCCCCAGACAAGCTCACATAATCTCAGACACGCAATACATGACCCCAGACATTCTACACTTAAACCCCAAACATGATTCGTGCTCTGCACAAATGCACTGGCTCTCAGCTGGCCCCAGGTTTACGCAATATGTGTTTTTCCCCATTGAGCCTGCGTGCACAGACTCTATGTCGGGGCTCGTTGTGATTCACACTCCTCGTGATGGCTGTCCCCTGACTAATTCCCTGGAAGAATTATTTTTCTGGGACGGGCACACTCTGGCACCCGCGCAGAACCTCCATGGAGGGTTTCTAGACAGAGCGCGGTGGACCTAGGTGACCTATTAGTTGATGGTTAACACCAGATTAGTGTTGTGTTTTCATCCTTCATCATAGCTGGAGTGCAGGCTGTCTCCCTTCACACTGAAGGTTTGGCATGCTGCCGTCCCCGCTCTCTGTGGGGCGGAGGATAGTAAAATGGTGGAAAAGCATAACCTCATCAGCCATTTCCTCAGAGGCATGTGGCGCGAGAGAGATAATTCCATCCCCGCCCCCTCTCTTGCCCTCTTGGGATCTCTCAAGCCTCAGCGGTTATAGTTAGGTCCATTGAGCCACTCCATTCCGTATCTATAAATTTTCTGTCCACGAGGCAGTTCTGCTCATCCTGTTGGTATCATTCATGAGGGTTAGGATTCCAGTGGCATTTTCGGTCAGCGAATCGTGCCAGGAATTCGGACCAGTCTATTCTTACGTTTGCCTGAGACCCTGGTTTAGCTTATGCCAAGGTTCCCACCGCCCCTTTTAATATTATGTAGTGAGCCTGCAAGCGATGTCTGCGGAGGAGGCAGACCCAGCCCTTTCATTGCTATGTCTGTGCACTGCGCTTAATGTGACACTTAGAGCATACATTTCTAAGCAGCTCTTCTGTTATGATCGGCAGAAGGGCAGTGCCATATCAAAGCAGAGGTTGGCCCATTTATAGTTTATGCCATAGCCCTCACTTCATTTGCCAGGGTGAGCAGTGCCCCCCGGGAGAGAGAGCACACTTAAAAAAAAGTGATGCCTCCTTTTCGGCATGAGTACGCATCACCTTGTAACAGATCATGTAGAGCTGAGGGCTGGGCGACACCTAACACATTTGCGAGATTTTACAATCCTCTTGCAGATTCCTCCCGATTACTGGGTTACTCCGATTAATCGGGATGAAATTAAGCTCAGTGTCAAAAACGCTTGCTGAGCCATGGAGCTTAACCCTGAGATATGTGTGCTCTTTCTATTCTGCTAGTTAGTTCCCCGCTTGGCAAACCCTAGAGAACTCCCCCGAGGCCCCTCCATAGGGCTAGTCCATATGTTTTTATTGCCATGAAGTCTCCCCTCGTTGGTAGGCAGGGTGTTCTCTGCAGCGTCCTCTCCCTTCGGGGACTGGCACACTTCCCAACGTACTGTCGTATTTCTAAAAATCCCTACTACATTAGCTAGGTAAAAGCACATTTACGACCCTCGATCTAAAATTCAAATTTTTCCATGTAATGGTAATTTAAAGGCCCAGAGGACGTTGGAAGGTTGTGCTCTTGGTGAAGGTTTGTGCACTCACGCTATGCTTGGCAAACTTCACATCAGAAGCGTGACAGGCTTAGCTCTCTTACTCTTCAGAGTGATTGATCGTCTGGTGTACTCCCATATGTCTGGAATTAGACACACGTTGGAGTTCCCTATTAGGGGAACGTTATAAAACGCCTGGATCTTTAGGTCAGTTTATTTAATGTGATTTAATTGGACAGGAATCAAAGGAATGATGATTCTACATAACCAATCTCCATACCGGTCAACCATCCCGATTTTGCTGGGATTCTCCCGTATGTTACCAATCTATCCGTGAAAGTTGCAGGGCCATTATCACTATAAAGTGCCTTTGATGTCCCACAAGATTGAATCAGTCCTTTATGAACATAATACAAAATAATGAAATTCTAATGTTTTAATATAATTGTTTATTACACACAGGTAAAATAAAAAGTGTTTTGAAATATGTTCTTGTCAATTTTTGCCATATTCTTTCATTGAATGGATGTAATTTTGTCATGTCCCACACACTGCTCTGCCAACTTTAGTGATTCTAAAAAGTAGGTAAATTACATAAAATTATATACTTAACATTTATGTCTTGTCTTTAACAAGTTATTTACAAAAAAGTCATTTTAATAACTTTATTTTGTTTTCATAATACATACCTGTCAACATTGGGATGTGAAAATAAGGGATATGCCATAAAAAAATAAGGGATATGCCACTATAATGAGGAACATGAAATATATAATGAAAGCTTTCGATTGTTTTCCTAACTTTTTATGCTAATTTAGGATGAAATTAGTTGTGTTTGAAAAAACCTACCAAGATCGACATCTTTAGATATTATTATTATTAATTGTGTGTATGTCTGTTCAAACATGCACCCAAAACCCAGACTTTCACTTTGCGTGTACAGAATCCGTTTGGGAAACAGCATCTTTTTATCACTATGGACCGCGTTAGCTGACAGTCAAGCACCACTATATGACTGTTTTGAGGATTGCATATGAAGGAGAGACAGCACCTGTAATGAAAAGAAAAGGGAATCCCGCCATAAACAAAGCGAAACCACAGACCAGACTCACATTTCAGAGCAAGGGGCAGCCCCTGGAGGTTCGGCGGTATGGGAGGCTCGGCTCTTTAATGTTTATTTGCCACTCTTCAGAGAAAGACTGAAAATACGGGAGAACTACAGGAAAATACTTTTACGGGATGATAGTGGGATAGAACTGTAAAATACGGGAGAATCTCTGTTAAAATGGGAGGGTTGACAGGTATGTCATAATATTATTAATCATTTTTGCATGTGTTTTTGAGATTGCTGTCCACTCTGTCATGATGTGATAAATGCTCCTTTAAGAAACTCTCTGATGTACTCATTGGCATCCCCATGCCCATTTTGGCTTTCTTCAGGGGAGGCTAAAACATCTGATGTGCACACATTAAGTATCTACACTTATGTTCCTATTTTCCTCATATTTATTTGAAACTGAATGTTGTCAAGCTTAACATGTCCACCCTGCCATAGTGAAAAATGACAGGGTGGGAAAAATCCTTTTATATTAACCCCTTAATATTTCTTGCTGTACCTGTTGTTTTTCAAATGTTCCTCCATATGTAGTTCACTAAACAAAGCCTTTGTCCACCCGGTCATGCAAATGTCCACCCTGTTCATCTAGATTTTATGAAAATAAAACAAATTATTTATAACCTCAGCAAAAAAAATCTTGTGTGATTTCTTGAATAACCAATAAGGTTTGACAAAATATTTAGATCTTGGGTTTTGTTTTGAAAAGAACAGGCAACGATTGCATATTTTATTGGGAAATAAATGTTTTGTCAGTTATTTAATTAATATAAATAGACTTTTTCCATAATCTATAAAGTTGGGTTGTTAACATTACCTTTCTGAAAAAAATATATATTTCATAATCACATTGCAATGAAAATATACTTATACTACTTTGAATTTATCCATGACAGGGTTGACACAATTTGAGGTTTGTTTACTGTTTTTATGCTTGCAGATTATTCATAAAGAGTGCAACATTTATTTCTTACAGCCTATGTGGTTAAATAAAAAATCTCAAACTTTTTTTTTGAAAATGTTGATGTCTTAAAGGTACTTTATAGGGATAATGACCCAGCAGATGTCAAATGTGATATAATTGCAAGAGCTATTCAAGAAAATTATGCTTTTGCTGTATTTTGGCTTAACAGCATATTGAAACTAATATTAAAATGGCCGCATTCACTTCATTATCATTAAAGCCATGCAAAGATCGTCGCTCTTCCTATGCAACCTCTAAACCAGAGGTAAATCAATCCATTCATGTATCGATACTGACTGAAGGAAACACTCCGTAGTGATAAAGGCACTGTTCCCAGCTTCTGTACACATGATTTGAAGAGTAGCGAAAGTGAACACTTTGTGGATTTGGTGTGTTTGTAAACAGACAAATACACTTGTTAATTTGTAAACATGTCCAACCTGCAGATTATATTTGAAACAAAAATAGTTTTGTCTTAAATGAGCACAAACACTTATGAAAGTAATCTAATGCTTTCTTTAAGGATCTGTGCATTCTTAAAGAGACACCTCTGTTAATAAAACAAAACAGTGTATCAAAATGAGAGATTTTCTGCTCTTCACGTAATAATTACAGTAACTTTAATCAATATTTAAATACAGTAAATAAAGGTGAACCAGATATTATGACTTGATTTAACCCTTTCAGACCCAAATTATTTTCCAAGTTTCTGAAAAATGTTTTCACAGTTCTTGACTCTTCTATAAATAAACAAGACCAAATTTTAATAATAAAAATTCAAAACTCTTTAAGTATATAGTTTTTTGTCCATTTCAATGAACATCATGTCAAAACAGATGTACTTCCTGAACCTTATTCCAACCTAAAATACAAAAAAAAAATAAAAATAAAATACATAATTGCTGGTATAATCTTGATATTTGTTGATCTTGATCTTAACATTAAGATTGTAACATTTTTACTTTAATTTTGAAGTTTTTGTTGTATCTGTTTCTGTATCCTTATCACTCCATATAATGTCCGTATCTGAAATATTTCCATCTACTATATGCTCAAGAACTTCAAGATCTTTATAATTTGCATTTTAAATAGTTTTAGCAATGAATTAGTACATCAATAGTGTTTTTTTAAGATGTATAAGAAAGTTCAATCTTTATTGCTTGAGATTTAATTTCAGCAACAGATTTGGAACCTATTGTACATCCTGTTGGACAAACATATTTGAAAAAATTCTGATTTAAAGCTTGTAATGTTACAAATGAGTTTAAATTTTGATTAGTAAGTGCAATCCCTCTTTTTTACATCCCATCTATGAACTAATGGCAAAATCTGAATAAAAACATTGTAAATGTGGCTTATGTCTGTCCCTGGAGTGAAGTGATGCCATGCTGCTTTTCAGTGTAGTGGTTTATTATTATTATTTTTTATTATTATTACAACATGCCAAGTTTTACCACTATTTGATTGGATGACAATCGTCCACTCTCATGGACTGCAGGCTTTAAATTAGATAAAATGCTCAGGAACCACAAAAAAACATGATGCTGACATGTGACGTCCATTGTAACACAAGGTCCGAAGGGGTTTATTCTGTATAGGCCATTGATTTTATAGGCTAAACCGTTTATTTTATTTTCAATATGTTCTAATGTTTGTTATGTATTCTATCATTTGAAGCTAACTTCCTCCCCATATTTGTAACTTTGTTTATGGTCATTTTGGTATTTTTTTTTTTTTTTTTGTCGTATGTTTTGTATTTTTATACCCCAATGTTGACGGGTATGCCAGAGAAGAATAAAATAAACATATTTAGCAATTACTGCAGGTTGAATTAAATAGTAAAGTAAAAAGATACAGCACTATAAATGTACTCAAATAAAAGTGCACATTTTTAAAGTGCTTAGTAAAGAACAATTATTGGGAAAAGCTACTGAGCTACAGTAATTTTAGTATGTGTAGTTCGTTACTTTACATCACAGACACTCAAGCAGAAAACCTTTATCTGTAGCAAGGCATCAACAGCACAATACCTTAACAAATATAAATACACTTGAATCAGTAAATCTTTTCCCCCAGCAGTAACTTACAACAATTTCTCTCTAAATTTGGAGTAAAGAGGCCCTCTCAATAAAAGTAGTTTTTATCTTTTGATTTGTCTTAAAACCTCCTTACCACTGGATCCTCTATCGGGCCTTGAAAACAAATAGCTGATTACTGGGAAGAATTTATTATCTAGATTGCCTGTCTTTGACACTATGTGCTGATATCACAGCTCTGTAGAACAGACGATGTGCTGCTTGCGATATAGTTACTTATAAGATAATATCTAAAGTCCCTGCGCATACACGCCTTTTCCCCCAAACTATATAAATGTATATGAGCCAAATCTAGGCCAGGATGGAATCAGAATTTTAATAGCTAGCATTTTTTTTGTTTAGACATGCAATTTTTGGTAGTCTGAAGTACCACATCCCGAATATCAATCTCATGGCATTATTGTGATCTGTGCAGATAGGTCGTGGCTCAAATATCCAATCACAAGGGCAGGCAGATGTCAACATGCTACGCTTTTTCTATGAATTATTCCACTGGCATAATGCATTAACTGAAGCCTTTCCCCCTAAAGCTCACATCCCCACACAAACATGTGTTATCACCATGGCAGAAGCCTTTCAGCTTCCTGCCAGAGCTAAAATGCACTAGGTGCCAACATTACCAAGTGAATTAGAGGTGTCTTAGCTATAGCTCAGCTCATGGTAAAGGTTGGCGTCACTCCAGTAAAATATGCTCGGTAGAAAAAGGAAACACAGTTAAATCTACTAGTGATCAGACTTAATGGGGCTCCAATTATGTATAATCAAGCTGCCCTCGAGCACATGTGATTTAAGCAGGAATCGATCAAGACATTTCTTGTTTTCTCCCTCTTACCGAATGGTGTGAATGAAGTCGTGACATAGAAACTGTTGTTGTGATGAGTTTCATGACTGCTGGACTAATGCCTCTGCATGAACTCAAAAATGCTAAATATTAATGCATATCATTCAGCTCTAGATTAATGGACTTGCCCTCTATCATCTCAGTGAGCTTTGAATAACACACTCTGATTTGCAGACTAGCAGCCCACCAATTCAGAATAAGCAAACACAGTTTAAAATCAAATCATAAAAAAGCTAATTAATGTACGGCAAACTTAGACTGCAGGTAAAACTGTTAATAGGAAGGGATTGAAAATATGTAAATTTATAAGCTAATGTATTTCATATTTATGCAGTTGCCTCAAAAGTATCTGGATGTACTTGCACCATACTAACCCCCATATGAATTTCTTTCTAAAATAGAATAATTGAGATTCTAAACAGAGGACTGACAGCTTTAGTCTGCATTCAGTTTTGTTGCATCTTCTGCAAAACTAAGAAGCCATTCACAAAGGATGTATTTTTGCAATGCATTGTTTCTTTTCCAAGACAATCAGGGCTTCTCGATGTCTCCATTTAAAGGTCCAAATCTGAATTTTTATCTACAAAGGTCCAGAAAAATAGGTTATTATAACGAAACTTGATTTTAATAAACATGCACATAAATAAATAAGTGGTCGCTGGTTCAAGCCCAGGCTGGGTCAGTTGGCGTTTCTGTGTGGAGTTTGTATATTCTCCCTGTGTTGGCGTGGGTTTCCTCCAGGTGCTCCGGTTTCCCCCACAGTCCAAAGACATGCGATACAGGTGAATTGAATAAGCTAAATTGTCTGTAGTGTTTGTGTGTGAATGCAACAGTGAATCTGTGTTTCCCAGTTCTGTGTTGTGACTGGAACAGCATCCGCTGCGTAAAGCATATGCTGGGTAAGTTGGCGGTTTATTCCGCTGTGGTGACCCCTGATAAATAAAGAGACTAATCCAAAGGAAAATGAATGAATGAATAAATAAAATCAACCATTTAAATTAAACTCATTTTCTATTTAAAAATACATTAAAAAGTGGCCGAATGACAAGTGACATTTAATTTAAGTGTCATTAATTTTATGAGAAAAAAGTAGAGGTAGGCAGGAAAAAAAGCCAGGGCAGACTTATGTGAGAAATGTTACTGCATTTGCTGATTGGATGTCACTTTTAATCCCTTACGCACAGTGCTTAATTTGTAAAATGATAATTTCTGAAACAAAATCACGAAATAGAAGTTACCGAGATCGACGTCCACCACATAATTTTAACATGGCGTCATTAACCGGTGAAAGCATCAAATTTCTGAACGGTGTTTTATTATTTTGTGCCATATAACTTTATGGGTCAATTGTAGATAAAAACAAATGTGTAGCTAGCCATAAACATAAATCTTATGAAACATCACTATTCAGTGAAAAAAAAAAAGATCTTTAAGAAGAGCCCTCAGCTACCTCTTCCGTCATGCTTTCTGGCTGTCTCACTTTGCTTCTGTCGTCTGCTATCCTGATCCAGGGACACAGTTCCATCTTCTCGAGATCTCTTTTGATCAGGCTCATTATCAGACTTACTCGTGGCTTTGCCATTTTAAAAAAAAACAAATATTATTTAGGTAAGCCATTATGGCATTATTTATTTTCGCTGCTCACTGCATGCAAAACGTCCTGGTTACGTCCGTAACCCACATTCCCCGAATAGGGAACGGAGACATGTGTCTGGTAAACAGACTTTTAAGAGTATGTCAGACGACCTATCACTCTGAAGAGTAAGCCAATGAGTAAGAGTAAGGCCAAAGAAATGCCAATTGAATTGGCGGAGTTGGCTCCACAGCTGATCCTGATGAGTCATGAGTGCTATATCAGTCAGCTGTTGGAGTCAGCTCACCAGAATTTGTCTGCTGAAGAGCCGATCACTCAGCTATCAGCTGGAGACTCAGGTGCTGTGGCAGTGGAGATACACATCTCCGTTCCCTATTTGGGGAACACAGGTTACGGACGTAACCAGGACGTTCTCCTTCATAAGGGAACTCCAATGTGTGTCTGGTAAACAGACTTTGGTAGACAGTATGGAAAATGCCACAGCAGCTAAGCCCAAGCAAAGCATGAGCGCACTGACATCACCAAAAGCGCAACCTTCCAACATCCACTAGGCCCAGAAAATTACCATTACATGGGAACAATAGAGAGTTTTAGATCGGGGGTCGTAATGTGCTTTTACCTAACTAATATAGAATAGGGATTTTTAGAATATGACAGTACGTTGGGAAAGCGTGCCAGTCCCCGAAGGGGGGAGAACGCTGCGGATACCACCTGCTACCCAAGAGGGGAGACTTGATGGTAATAGAGCATATGACTAGCCCTAATGAGGGGGAGTGCTACACATGATAAGCTGTTAGTGGGTAGGGAAGACACGGGTCTGCCTGAAAGGGGGAACACACCATGGTAAATAATGCGTATGGCGTCGCCAAAACAGGGGACTGCACATAGCTGGCACCGACCCTCAGTATGCGGGTTGACCAAAACAGGCATACCAGACATCACACCGAGCCAGGCACTCGACTCCTCTGCCGAGACGGGTGCTGGAGGCTTTGAAGGAATTCTCTAGGGTTCGCCGAGTGAGAAACTTACTGGCAGAATAGAAAAAGTGCACGTATCTCCGGGTTTAGAGAGCATGGTACAGTAAGGATTTTGACACTAACCAACTAATTTCATCCCAATTTACCGGGGCAACTAGTAATTGGAAGGAAACAGACTCCACTCGAGTATATAATCTTGAGAATGTGTTAGGTGTCGCCCAGCCCAGAGCTCTACATGATCTGTTTAAGATGTGCTGCGTACTCACGCCGAAAAGGAGGCACTGCTTATTATTATTGTTATTATATAAGTGTGCTCTCTCTCCCGGGGGACAGAACTTGCCCTTCTAGTCAGTACGGCGGTGAGATTGGGGACAAGCCATCTCCAGCCACACTGCCGAAGCAGCCCAGGAAGCGCAGCCATTACGTCTGATTTGAGAACCGTGACCGCGCATTGCGCAATCTAGGATGGAAGTGAGCCCAGTCTGTCATGGACCTGTGATGGACCTTTGATCTCTGGTGATGTCAGGCGCGGGCATCCTGGGGGATGAACCGTACAACCACTCGAAACTTGGATGGGGCGCACTGTGGAGGAGTGTGGGTCCGCAGGCCCGGAGGCGACGGATAAACACCCACTGTGACCCTCAGATCTGCCCGCATGCTAACCGCTTTCACGGGGAGCAACAGGGGTGAGTGAAGCCGCGATCTAAGCTGTGCAACAGCCACGACCTCAAAGTAAGAGCATGAGCTGTCCGTGGGCACTACATCGACATGCTGGACCCCCAGACCTTTGATGCAATACCTGTGCCCATCATCCAGAGATAGGAACCACCGCATCCAGAAACGCACAGCCAGTACAGCATCTTGAAAAAGACGTGTTGATTGACTATGTTTTTAATTGGAAACAGCTCTTTTGTGCACACCAGCCAAACGCCCAGAGGACAGGAAATCCCAGATCGACCGCCGCTATCGCGTCTCCTCCCACACTGGTGAGTAAACTTGTTGAAATCAGGTTGGAAGATGGCGTGTCTTCAGTCTCGTGATCGGGTCTGAATCAACAATTCTGGTGAGCTGACTCCAACAGCTAACTGATATAGCACTGATGACTCATCAGGATAAGCTGTGGAGCCAAGCTCCGGCAATTAATTGGCATTTCATTGGCCCATTTTCTTACGCTTCAGAATGATAGGTCGTCTGACGTACTCCCAAAAGTCTGTTTACCAGACACATGTTGGAGTTCCCTTATGCAGGGGAACAATAATCACCAACCAATGAGAGTGATTATAAACTTAAGAAAGCTGTTTGGCTGAAAATATTGTTGAGGGCCAATAGTTAAACATGCCCTCTGCTTTAACTGTGATACCATCATGTGTGCGCGCACACAATACACAGTCTTCACTTTCGTTTATTCACTTACGTTTATTCTCTCTCACACAAACACACACACGCAGGTATTCACCACGCACAAGTTAATGCTGAATGAATTAAAATAAATACTGAAACAAAACATGACATGTTCTGGAACAGGATCCGGCAAGATCTGGCTCAAATTAAGCACTGCTTACACACAATAAGTACTCTTGAAATAAGAAATAAAGGTTTGTCCAGATAGAATTATCTCTAAGTCCATACTATATTATTTCTTCAATGAAGGCTTTCCACAAGGTTTAGAATTTATATAGGATTTTTTGGCCATTCCTCTAGAAGGCCTCCACACCAAACTCACAAATCCATGTTTTTCCAGACCTTACTTTGCGCACGGGTGCGCAGTCATGTTGGAACCATACCTGCCAACACTCTTGTTTTTCCTGGGAGTCTCCCGTATTTCAGATCAATCTCCCACCAGTCTACTGTTTTGTTATTTCTCTCAAAAAACTTCAGTAATCTAATTACTTACTCGATTATTTATTTTAATACAGGTAGTGATAGCATTATTGCTGTTTGTAGGTATTACAACTTTCACATGTAGTGTTTGTTAAAATTTTAGAACCATTAATATGGTGTCCAAAATAAAGTGAATCAAAAAATTTATACACATTTACAAGAAAATACATGACAAATGACCTAAAACAAACTTGGCTGTAGTATTTCATAAAGGATACAAAGTAAATTGGTTTGATGAGTTTTTTGTTTCCATCTGCTACAATCAAAACCACACAGAGTGTCTTATACAATAAAAACTTCAGCTTGCAATCAACATTTTAACACATTATCAGCAAGGTCAGGAGAGTCTGGGTTATTTGCAAACTTTTGCCTTCACAAAGTAAATCAGACACTAGGGAGGAGTTAACATCAGCCTGCGGCACATTATGAGACTTACTGAACTTTCCAGAAAAGCCTAATGAGGATGAGAGTGGAGCCTATAAAACATCAAATAGTATAACAGCTCTTCAGCTAGCCACAGTTGACATTTCTCCAATAATAATCATTCGTGCTTTTAATAAACAATAAACTCCAGGGAGGTGTGCACTGGCTGACCCCTCATTTACTCTGTAATTATGCTTGAGGCTGAGAAGAATCTTAAGACGCGCTCTAGTCAGTAACTATTGAAGCTATTCGAATTATTCTCATCAAGGAGATGATGGCCGGCTGTCCCCCTTAATACCGTTTGAGATGTCATAGAGCATGTTTACTCTTATCTCAGCCCACAACAAACACACAAAGAGCAGCACAACATCATTACGAAATTGGCCTTTTGCTTTAAAGTTGAAACGCGTCACCAGATCTGCTCTTGTTCTCGCACATGCAGTCATGCCAGCTATCAACGTGAGTCGCCCACCACATACACCGTGATCAGCCACCTGAGCCCTAAAACGGCCAATCTCTGTAATCTTCAAGCTGTAAGCACACACACACATGCACCGTGACTTCATTCACACCTCGCACGCCGAGTCGCAGCGTTCCACAGACTGTGTGTCCTATTTTGAAAGTGAAATAAGAGGCATTAGTCAAATAAAGCGCCCACACAGTCAGCGAACCGTTTAAAGAGTGCTGTTAGCATTCTAACCATCAGCAAACAGCCAATACCCACCATTACACCATAAGTAGCTTGAGCGATGAAACATGGACCTGCAGGCTAAAGATAATGCATTTCAGTGCTGTGCTGCGCTGGACAAAACTGCCTAAAGCCACAGTTTAAAGTTAGCGAAATTGCCCCAACCATCTGCGTGTTTGATTTGTGCACTTGGGATTGTTCCAGTAATTGTTAAAGAGCGGTAATGGGTATCGTTAGACTTTTCAGAGCTTATGTAAAATAAAGGACACTGGCATACAGAAATACTGACAATGTACCCTGCCCTATTGTCCGAGCTAAGCTGTTAGCCGGAGGCATTGACCCATCACAGATGGAAATGTACATGAGTGTTTGACAGGTGATTTCTCTTTCTGGCATTTTGACAATGAAAAGGAAAACAATTAAACTTTTCAATTTTTTGGTTGTTTGTGACTCACCATTCATAAGTTTTCATGCGCTGTTATGGACCTTATGAAAGGGTACAACTTCTCTGATCCAAAAAACTACGAAACAAAAAGAATGATGTGGTGGCACAGTGGCTCAGTGGTTTGCACTGTCGCCTCACAGCAAGAAGGTTGCTGGTTCAAGTCCCGGCTTGGCCAGTTGGCATTTCAGTGTGGAGTGTTCATGTTCTCCCCATGTTCACATGGGTTTCCTCTAGGTGCTCCGATTTTCCCCACAGTCCAAAGACATGCAATATAGGTGAATTGTTTAAATTAAATTGGCCGTAGTGTAGGGATGCACGATAATGGAAAAAAAATG
The DNA here is from genome assembly GCF_903798145.1 of Danio aesculapii. Lineage (NCBI taxonomy): Eukaryota > Metazoa > Chordata > Actinopteri > Cypriniformes > Danionidae > Danio > Danio aesculapii. The sequence continues at coordinate 35,893,541 of NC_079447.1, read as the reverse complement.
ACATTGCGATATTTTGTTTTTCTGCAATGTATATTGCTATGCAATGCACAATTTTACATTGATTTTGGTGTGGAGCCCATCTACATTAAATATACAAAATGATACAAAAATACACAAAATAATATAATTTAAAGCTTTAAAACAGATGAAAATTATATAAACAAAACTATTGTTTTAGGTGGAGTCTAACAGTATTGAGATATAGAAATTCAATAATCAAATGTATAATAACAGTGTCTTCATTGTATAAATATTTAAACTAGGGCTGGGCGATATGGCAATCTCGATTTATTCTTTTCCATACTGAACAATAATGATATATATTTCTATATCAGTTGCTAATGCTTGAAATATATATCAAGGGCACCTATGATGAAAGTCAACTTTTGTAAGCTGTTTGGACAGCTATATATGCAGCGTGTCCACAGTCATATAGCGTGTCCACAGTCATATTGGGATGATATAAAAACAACAAGTCTCTTTTTAAAAATTTCCTGACGTTAAAATAGGACCAAATCCCTCCCACTTGAAGGCCGACCGCAACTTTATGTAGGAGTGTGGTTTCCCCCACCCACCGAATTGATTGACAGTCGCATAATAACATGTCTTCGTAGTAACGTGTATAATCACATCAACAAGACATGACGTGCGCAAAGCAACCGGTATTAAAATATTCTTTAAGCTCGCTCATCATCAGATCAAGAATGAGTTTTACAAGATTAAAACCTTTTTAAAACAGTGCATGTTTGTAATGAATTAGCAATTTTACCGTCTTGATCAGCACAGCCACATGTCAGTACAATTATAAAAGAAGATGTTTCAATCCCGGTTTGTGGACGTTAAATCAGGTTAATTTTGTACATTAAAATAACAGATATCCGTATACCAGTGGATATCAACGTGTATCAAACAGTGTAAAGCTAAGCGTGCCCACTGTATGTGTGTGTGTCCGCTGTGTGTGTATGTGTCTGTGTGTGAGCGTGAACTTTGTAACGACATCGAGTGTGACTTATTGCAGAAAAGCTTGAATTAACTCCACAACAAATACATCTAATAATCATTGGGAAAGTTCTTACTATAGTATTTCACACTAACGTTACGTGAGATCTGCTTCCTTCATGTGTCTGTTTATCTGAGGCAGGCGAGGCGGAGACAGAGGCACTTTGACAAGCATGTGGGAATGGTGGGCGGGGAGAACTAGCACTAAAGGCAAAGGCCACAAAAACAATTTGTTTAAAGCAGAAAATCCTAACCTTTTAAAAGGTATAAATAATTTGATGGGTGTTTTGAGCTTAAACATTCCATTGTAGAGACACAAAAGTTAATTAAAACTTATCTTAAATCCTATGAAGGGGGTAAAATCGGTGCCCTTTAAAAGAGTATCCCAACAATTTTCTTTTCTTTTATTTATTTATTTATTTATTTATTTCATTTTATTTTCATTTCTTTTTATTTTATTTTATTTTATTTTATTTCATTTATTTTCTTTTATTTTTAAATTTAATTTAGCTTATTATATTTAATTATTTTATTTAATTAAATTTTTAATTGTATTTTATTTTTTATTTTCTTTTATTTTTAAATTTAATTTAGCATATTTTATTTTACATTTTATTTTATTTTATTTCATTTTATTTTTATATGGTTTTATTTTATTGCATTTTATTTTAATTGATTTAATTTGGCTTATTTTATTTTATTATTTGTATTGTATTTTATTTTTTATTTCATTTTATTATTTTTTTATTTAATTTAGCTTATCTAATTAAATTTATTATTTTGTTCTATTTTCATTTTGTTTTCATTTTATTTTTATTTAATGTCATTTTATTTTTTAATTTTACTTTATTTTAATTAATTACATTTATTTTTTTTATTAATTTAATTTAATTTAATTTTTTTAATTAAATTTTGCTTATTTTAGTATTTTATAGATTTTTTATTGCATTTTATTTCTTTTATTTTTTATTAATTTAATTTAGCTTATTTTATTTTATTTATTTTTTCATTTTATTTTCATTTAATTTTATTTCATTTTATTTAATACATTTTTTAAATTTAATTAAATTTTTTATTTAATTTAGTCTATTTTATTTTATTATTATTTTTTATTATTATTATAGTATTTATTTTTTATTTTATTTATTTCAAAGGGCCTGATTATACATGGTTTCTTCACAACAATTTATTTTATCATTTTTTTATTTAATTTAGCTTATTTTATTTTATTTATTTATTTAATTTTATTTTTTTTATTTAATTTAGCTTATTATATTATTTTATTTTATTTTATTTTTTATTGTATTTTATTCGGTCATTAATTTTTTTCGGCTTAGTCTCTTTATTAATCCGGGGTATGAAGCAGTGGTAAAATACAGCGGTACAGTGGTAAAGCACAGCGGTATGAACCACCAACTTATCCAGCACATTTTTATGCAGCGGATGCCCTTCCAGCCACAACCCATCTCTTGGGAACATCCACACACACTCATTCACACTCATACACTACGGACAATTTAGCCTACCCATTTCACTTGGACTGTGGGGGAAACCGGAGTACCCGGAGGAAACCCACGCAAATGCAGGGAGAACATGCAAACTCCACACAGAAACCCCAACTGACTCAGCCGAGGCTCAAACCAGCGACTTTCTTGCTGTGAGGCGACAGCACTACCTTTTGCGCCACTGCGTCGCCATTTTATTTTATTTTATTTTATTTTATTTTATTTTATTTTATTTTATTTTATTTCAAAGGACCTATTTTATTTTATTTCATTTTATTTCAAAGGGCCTGATCATACATGATCTCTTCACAATTTAATTTTATTTAATTTAATTTTATTTTATAATTTAATTTAGCTAATTTTATTTATTTTTTTCATTTTACTTTAATTAAATTTTCATTTTATTTTATTTAATTTTATTAATTTTATTATATTTTTTTTTTCATTTAATTTAATTTAGCTTATTTTATTTGATTATTTTTTATTGTATTTTATTTTTTATTTATTTTTTATTTAATTTAGCTAATTTAATTTATTTTTTCATTTTATTTTCATTTTATTTTATTTTTTTATTTTATTTAATTTAGCTTAGCTTATTTATTTTTCATTTTATTTGTTTTAATGTATTTTATTTATTTTTATTGTATTTTATTTTTTATTTATTTTTTTATTTAATTTAGCTAATTTAATTTATTTTGTCATTTTAATTTAATTTAATTAAATTATGTTATGTAAAAAATGTAGTGCAAGTAGAGTAAAAGTATGTGTTGTAAATATTGCTCAAAGTATGAGTAAAAAGTAGCCCTTTCAAAAGTACTCAAGAGTAGTAAGTATTGAGTATTACGCTGTGAAAAGCTCATGCATTTACATGTAATTTGTGGATGTGTGTAAACGTAACATTCTGTAGTGCATTTAGTTATTGCCCAGCAGGCACACAATGTCATAAGATGGTAATATTAGATTAGATTTAGGTTGTGATTTCAGGTGACCAAAATTTAGTGTCTAGCCAGCGTCTATAGACAATCTTATTTTGATGTCCGATTTTGATGTCAAATGACGTTTAAATTTGGTTGATTTTAGGTTGTGAGAGATAACTGACCAACATCCAACATCGAGACAACATCTTAAACCAACATCATATTGATGTCAGATATTAACATTTATTCGTCAGGTATGGCAACCAAAATCCAACATCTGATAGATATCATAGTGGTAACGTCAAATGTCAAATATCATTAGACGTTAATATTTGTTTGATTTTAGGTTGGATGTTAGACATTGACGTCAGCCTGAGATGGAATTCTAATGTCAACCTGTAACATCCTTACAACGTTTGGGGTACAGCGTCAATTTTGATGTCTTGTGCCTGCTGTTTGTTTAAGGCCATTCCAGTCATCATACAGTAAACATCCCTTATCTTCTCATTAGTGACATGCATTTAATCGGTCTCTGGGTCATTGCGTGCAAAGCTTTTGGACATCTTCTTAGACACTTTTAATGCTTCCTAACAGTTTGCTGCAATTATAAATCGCTAATGTCTTGAGGTAGTTCATTATGATATGATTTACCTTTGATTAGACAGGAATCACAGAACTGAATTTTCTAATCCTTATAGACAAGAAAATATAAAGTAGTGATTGCAGGTTGAAGGAAAGTAGTGGAGTAAAAGTACCATTACTGCACTAAAAATGTACTCAAGGGAAAGTAAAAGTATACAGATTTCTAAAACTACTTAATAAATTACAATTCCTGAGAAAAACTACTCAATTACAGTAATTTGAGTATTTGTAATTAGTTACTTTACTGACTCTACTGGAATCAGAAAATTCCCCCAAAAGAAAGAAATCCCAAGAGTGGACAGTGCATTTCTTACTCTTTTTGATCAACAATATAGATGTGATTAAACCTGGCGTGCAGGACCAACAAATAAATAAATTTAGTCTTTTTGTCAGGATGTGAAGTCTCTCAGCTACCCTAGGTTGTCATTCACCATGACATGCTATGCAAGATAAAATGTATCACTTCTCACATTCATTTGCCAGTTGTCATTTACCAATCACTGCAGTGTGTCAATAACATCATACCAAAACTCGATCTTCAACTGATTAAAAATTTGTACTGGAATAGACACATTTTTGGATTGTATGAAAGTTAATTTATATGTCAAACAACATGGAAAAGCTTCATATGCTACAGTAATTAACATTCATAAGTGTTCACCTTTTAATGACATCATTACCAGTAAGTCTGTGTTTGCGTATGTGCTCATAATCACGTGGTCCTCATCACCATGCTGATAGAGATGTTTAAATTACCTACCTGTCTATTGCATCAGGCAAAAAAATTAAACTGAAGTGGAGCCTAATCTCGCTGTCTCACTGACACACACACCAGTGCACACACATTTTCATCTCCCATTTGAGCAGAGAGTCTGGCAGTGAGTCCCTAAAGGCTGTGTCTCCTTAATTACTTCCCTACCAATTAGACAGATGCTACAAAACTGTTTGATTAAATTCTATACTTATTCTTTGAACTACGTTGTATATCTTTCTATTAACCCTTCTTGCTGACGAAAAAACTCTCTCACTCAATTTTTAATTTTGAAAACTTCCTCTGCAGAAGGATGTAAGCAGGGTCAAAATTAACATGCAAACATCATATGAGAATAAAAAAATGGCACTGAGAAGTGTATGAAACAGTATCTATATTTCCATCCAAAGATCCAAATAAAACTTACAGTATCACTCACATGATCAACATGATCTAATACAAAATCATATTCTTTATTTATTTCTTTATTATCATTAATATGGGATAACATGGTGGCTCAGTGTTTAGCACTGTCGCCTCATAGCAAGAAGGTCACTGGTACGTGTCCCGGCGGGGCCAGTTGGCATTTCTGTGTTGAGTTTGCATGTTCATGTTGGCGTGGGTTTCCTCCGTGTTCTCCGGAGTCCAAAGACATGTGGTTTAGGTGAATTGAATAAACTATAGTGTATGTATGCATGAGTGAAAATGAATGGATTAATGAATGAATGATATTATTAATATTATTTTTGGAATTCTGGAATTTAGTTGGTTAATGTGTTCCTATCATTTTTTTTTATTATTATTGAATAAAAGTTTATCCTACTGACTTGTGCACATCCGTTTTTCATATGCATCTTGACATTTGCATTAAGGTTTTTTATGGGATATTCCAAAATGCACATAATAATGGTGGATGGAAATAGCTAATGTCACAGCTAATGTGACTTTAATTCTAATATTGCTTAAAAAAGCTAAGTGGTTGGATGTTATCATCAGATTGCAAAGGCTTGTTTTAATCTATACATGTAATCTTTAAGCACTGATTTTTAAATGATCTATTTTCATATTTATTATTTTTTTTTATTTGATTGATTGATTGATTGATTGATTGATTGATTGATTGATTGATTGATTTTTATTGATTATCATTTTAGAGCCAGACATCCCCATGGTGGCCGAGAAGGTTGCAATTTAAGAAAACCAATGCAATTACAAAAACGCCAGCAAATTAAGAAATGATCTTCATCCATTTGATAGTACATGTGCTGCAAATCTGCAAAAATAGACATTAAAAAACATGCTGCATTTAGCAGCAACATCCCAGAAAAGAAGGGATGGCTACTAGAGAGAGAAAAGCAGCACAGCAGGTGAGTGAATGATCAAACACAGTCAGTTTCTTTCTTCAATATAGTTTATGTTATTAGGAAAATGTTATATTTGTAGTTTTCTGTTCAATATGTATAAGTAGGTATGTATGTATAGGTTCAATTATAAACTATAATAATGAAAAGTAAATGTTTTTTCTCTTTTTCTCTGTGTAGTTCCGCTCGCTCTCCCGTTGACTCTTAAAGGGTCCATGACTTTAATACATAGAATGATTAAATGGCTAATTTTCCTTGCTTTCTTTCTCTTTTTTTCACATCACTTCCACTTTTTATTAGTAACCTAGGCTATCCGGGTTGCATTAAGTAACTGAAACTGCAATTCATTGACTTGCCTTTGGCGCCTGGCTGCAGGAACTTCAGATTTTCACTGACTGCAATGCTAAATTGGCCAATTTTACAGCTGATAAAAACATGTTTACAGCCTGGTACAAAAGATGGTTTTGATGCATATAGCTAATATTACCCTTCAGGACAACTGTGAGGGGGTGCATTTTTATAACTTGTCCATTTCATTTTAATTAAGTTATATTTAGTCTGCATAATTAAGGGCGTGGCCACTTGAGTGACAGCTAGGTCTCGCTGGTCACAGTCACGTCACCTTAGCTGGTTCCAACTGAACAGATGATATGTCATACTGTGCATTTAATTGTGCTCACAAACCATTCAAGTGGCCTACATTTCTCAGGTAAGTGAAATTCTTATATACTTATCATATCTACAAAAATGTATTTGTTTTATTTAAGATCATTTATCATTTATAATTTTCTTTAGAACTTGAATGCACTCCAAAATCTGACAGATCGATTAGCTGTAGGCTATAAAACAGTCATCTGAATATTGTCGTACAGTGTTATGCCTGGATTTCATAAATAGCCTTGCATTTGCTAACACAGACTACATTTCCTCCTGCAGAAAAACATCATAAGAACAATGGTTAGTGGCCCAAAGTATTACAACAGTGTTTTGTAAAAGACTAAACACTTTATTGATATAGTATATAACCAAGCACAAGTGGTCAGAACTCAAACGAGTCGCAGGTAATCAAGTGTTAAGCGTTTCTCCCAGAGAAAAACCCATCTAAGCAAATGAGCAGGCATCTGGAGCTCCGCTCATGCTCTGCCTCTTTGCCCTTTTATGGTAACCCCCGGTCGGTGCGATAACATGCAAACAATATGGCGACGGTTGGACACGCCTACTTGTAGCTTCATTTGCACTCTTCAGAAACCTATAGGTGATTTCACGGATACGTCCATATCTTTTACAGTCTATGATTTTCACACAATGCAAACAAATAATAAAACGCACTGCATTTTCTCACATTTTTTAAAAACATCAGAACACAACGAAAATGTTTCAAGTGAACCCAAAAACGTCATGGATGTTGCTGTGTCGTGACAATTGCTCAGTGTAGGTGATCTTTGAAAGGTTTTTGTTTGTTTATTTTAACATCCTGATTTCCTTGTCTTTTGTAATTTATTAGTCTAAATAACCATAACCTAAATAGCCGACTCTGTCACATTTTAGGGTCCTCTAGAAACATTTCCATTGTGTTCCGTGCTATTTGAAAGTGTTGTGAGAAAATGCAGTGAATTTTCATAAATTGTTTGTGTTGTACGAAAATGCGGCACATTATGTAAAAATGTATTTGCGTTGTGAGGATTTGCAGCATGTGTGCCGTCAGAGGCATAAAGATCTTTGATAACACTTTATAATAACTACACACTATGAATCATTTATTAAGCATTAGCATCTAGTGAATTCATTATCTCTTTAGCATTAACTCTGAATTAACAGACGTTAGTAAGCAGTTTATAACTGCAGCTACAAATGCTGTATTCTTGACATATAACCACATTTATAATGTCCTTAATAATTGTACTTTCATATTTTGTTAATGATTTAGTTTTCATTACTAAATGAAGTATTGCATTATTTACAAACCATTTGTATTTAAGAGTAGTTGAAGGTTTTTAAGATCATGCGGAAAAAGTTAGTATATGATTAATAGACTATTGAAATCAATACAACATAATCAAAATACAACATAAAACAACAACAAACTAATAATTTAAAAATATAATATGATGCAATGTTTAAACTCTACAGTAATTTAATTTTAGATAAGGTTGCAAAGATTTATATTTCTTTTGAAGTACAGTTTCATTTGAGTATCTTCAAATGAATAAGAATGAATAATGTCGTTTATGTCCTTTTTTCCTGTTTAGAATTTAACTGAGCCTTTAACTGTCATTTATAAAGGATTTATAAAGCATAGATAGCTCTCACTTTAGATTAGGTCACAGAACTGGATGAAGTTGAGTTAATAAAGCATTTATTAACATATAAAGTAACCATTAGAAAACACCTGAATAATAAGAATTATAAATGTTAATTTGAATAGTTTATTAATCATTTACTCATTCTGAATTATCTTAAAAATAACACCAACTGTGCTTAAATAACAGGTTTGTAAATAATGTGATACTTAATTTAATAATGAAAAATAAATCATTAACAAAGTATGAAAGCACAATTATTAAGCACATTATAAATGTGGTATATTAATGTAGAGTTGCTTAACAGATAATGAATTTTCTGTTTGCTAATGCTTAGTAAATGGTTCATAGTGTGTAGTTATTATAAAGTGTTACCAGATCTTTTCTTAATTTGCTGGCGTTTTTTTTTTTTTTTTTGTAATTGCATGTGTTTTCTTAATTTGCAGCATGTTAAGCTCTCTCAGCCACTGTACAGACCCCTTTCTATAAGTGGTAAATAATAATTAGGATATTCTTTAAAAATCTATTGTTAATATTCCACAAAAGCAAGTCCGGTATGTCATACCAGTTTTTGATAAGTGTAAATTAATAGTGACAGAATTGCCACTTTTGTCCAAACTGTCCCTTTAAGTGTAAAACTGTGCTTGTGTGGCTGTAATTGTCTGAGAGGCAACATAGAGGTCAAGGCCATAGAGTCCACATAAACACAGATTGTTTCACACACTCTTCAAGGAGGTGAGATTTTCACTCAGTGTCCACTCTATGGCTTGCGGCGAGACAATACCGCTTTATGTGTTGGTTTTTTCACACACGCACACACACACACACACACACACACACGCACACACACACACACACACACACACACACACACTCAGGAAGCAGAACGGTCAAACCATCTCCTATAGGCTGTGTGGAGTGGGTGGGCGCTGGAGGCCACAGCCAGTGTATGATTATGATTAGTATGAGCCACAAGAGCACATAACCATGAAGGACACAGTATCCACACATCCGTCTCTGCACCTCTTCTACTATCATTTATGATCTATATAGAACATTCCATTAGACTCCACAGATAGCAAAGACATAAAACCTAAAGCGTCTCAGAGAGAGCACTATCTGCGTGACACTTCATTGCTGTTTGTCTTCATCAAAACTCTCACTGGCTGCCGTGTACAAACTTTTGCTTTAGGACCCTGTACTGTCGGGGAGACTGTAACACAATTTCTTCAATCCTAAACAAAAAGGTGTTAAATCTAAGCAAAGAGTTTTGAATACACGAGATGTGTCACTTGTATAGTTTTGAATGGGGGAAAAATTAAAGGTCAATATGGCCGCTATAGTAAAGGAGGCACTGCCTACTGATTAAGTAGCCAAACATTGAGCACTATAGATTGATGATTCTCCAGGGGGGCGGTAGGTCCAGACATGTGTTTTTTGTGGCAAAAGCATTGAAATCTCAGTGAATACTTGCTTCAAAAACATGAGAAGTTTAAATACATCAAGTTTGAAATTGATCATTTAAACTAAATTAAATATATAAACAACTACACTTGATATCAAATACTCTTTTTTATTAAGCTGTATAAAATGAACATGTAAAGTCTGTCCTGTGAACGTCTGCCCACAGGAATTCCTGCCTTAAGGCCAACTCAGTGCAATTTTTTTTAAAATTTATTTATTTTTATAATCCTGAACAATTGTAGAATGTCAGATTGCACGAACATGACATGTCACACTGTAAGATCTCAGCCGTCATAATGTCAGACTGAACAACAATGAAGATGCACCAAACACTGAAGAAAACTCCCTGTGAGTTTGACGTCATCCACCCGTAACACTTTCACTATCACCACATTCTGAAATGATTTCTCGCAGCAAACATTAACAATCTGTAGCAGCAATTTTGCACACAGCACACTTCAATAATAAAACCAGGAAGAAAAAAACTGTTTTGAATTTTCCCCACGGTCATTTGAATTGTATTGATTGCGTCATCAGATTCTGCGCTCCTATTGGTTTGATGCTCATCGCAGCTGTTGTCACACTGCAGGAAAGTGTCTGAGCTCTTCTGATACTGCCAGAACTTGGAGGGAAAATCTGATCGCAACAGGTAATAAGCAGCTGTCTGCAAACATGTCAACCCAATAATCAAAGACCACCAATTTTAGCCAAGGATATCAGGAATCTTTTAGGATTTCCCAAATTCGTCTCAGATGACAAAATTGTGGCTGAAATCTCACAGTGTGAGCAGGGCACAGGAAATCACAAGACAGCAACCATTGGATACCCACAAAAAATGTCGCTGTCATTTTGGGATATTTGTCATCAAGAATAATTTGGAAATTTCTTCAGAAGTCCAGTGTGATCAGACACGTAATTATTCAGGTGATTATAATGTGTAACACAGAACTCATTGATTCTTACAGTAGCTACATAGTTTGATTGACAGGATGATGTCTAATTTACGTCTTCCAGAAACAGCTATAAGAAAGCTTGGTCTCGTGATCTCATTTCCATCAAGTGCACAAGCACATTAGCTGGGGCAACCTGATCTATTTTTATAATTTTTTTATTATTCAGCCATTTATAAACAAACTTTAAGAGTTGTTGTTCAATTTCATTTGGGATTCCAAATATGAAATTTAATCGTAAGCTTGGCAAACAGTTTTGGAAAATTAGTTGTGTTCCCTTTGAAAAAGATAGGAGCTGCATGCCCAAAGATGCATTTTAAATATGGCTGCTGGGTGAAATTACCTGCCTTAAAGGGACTTTGATTTAATACACATGCTCGACAAAGGTTAAAAATGTTCCTGGGTAGAGAAAATTTAAAAAAATAAAAACCAATGGGCTACATTTACGAAGCCTGGCAACTCTAGTCTTTAAATGTTCACACAGTAGCTTATAATAGAGGGATACACAGTTACCCCACACAATTGGGTTTTGTTTGCAATGTTGCTAAAATTAGTAGTATATTTTGAGTTGAATAAGGTCAGAAAACACCAATACATACAGTTGAAGTCAGAATACCCATCTGTTTATTTTTCCCCCAATTTCTGTTTAACTGAAAGAAGATTTTTTTAGACACATTTCTGAACATAATGGTTTTAATAACTCATTTCTAATAACTGATTTATTTTATCTTTGCCATGATGACAATAAATAATATTTTACTAGATATTTTTCAAGACACTTCTATACAGTTAAGTGACATTTAAAGGCTAAACTAGGTTAATTAGGTTAACTAGGCAGGTTAGGGTAATTAGGCAAGTCATCGTATGATGATGGTTTGTTCTGTAGACTATCAAAAAAAATATATATAGCTTAAAGGGGCTAGTAAATCTGACCTTAATATATATATATATATATATATATATATATATATATATATATATATATATATATATATATATATATATATATATATATATATATGTATTTTTTTTATTATTATTATTAAAAACTGCTTCTATTCTAGCCGAAATAAAACAAATAAGACTTTCCTTGCTTTTTTAAACATCATTTGGGAAATATAAAAAAAAAAAAAAAACTATAAATAAATAAAAAGGGGGCTAATAATTTTGACTTCAACTGTAAATTGGCCCCTTAAAGAAATCAGAAAAGTGACAGAAAAAAGAACCAGGTCTAAATGGGAACAAACTGCGTCTTGCATGCAATATTGACAACCCTAGTTTGCAGGAACATGGTTTTAGGTTCCTCTTCAATTTATTCCTTTTAGTTCTAATTCTCATCCAGTTTCTCTCTGATTAAAAGTTATTACTGATATATACTCACAGCAAGATGTTAGCACGGCTGTGAGGTTGAATGCAACATCAAATATAAAATAAAAATGTATGCATTTAATTATATTTTAAATTAAAAACTGTCATAGTGATAAATGATGGTTATCTCTTTTCCTCAGTTTATGCAAACACAGTGGAAGAAAGCAAAAGCAGGTAAGTGATATTCTCAGATGGAGAGCAGATGAGTATATTGTTTACAATGTAAACAAGGATCTTCATTCAACCATCAGTATACAAAGTCACTTCCCTTAATCACAGTGTGTGCATCCACAGGTTAGGAGAAACATCCAGAGGAGAAGGGGAACGTCCACAGAAGAAGGTGAGCCAGGGAGGAGGTGCGGTGAACCATCTGATACTAGCTGTTGTACGCCTGTAACCAGGGAGGCTTCATAGGGGACTGGTGATTGCTGGTGCAGGTGTGTGTAATTACAATTCAGGTAAGAGTGCTCTGGTGTGATGAGGTGGCTGGTGAAGGAGAGCAATGATTGGAGCTGAGGCAACGAGATGGTGTGGGAGAACGGTGATTGGAGCGGCAGAAACAAGCCGGGGATGTAGGCATGTGCCGGTATCACATTTTCATGCTGCGATTAATTGATTGAGCTTTTATCACGGTATAAGGTATTATCACGATATTGTAATTTTACTAGAGAAACAGGTAAAAAAACACAAAAAACTTCAGTTTCGTCAACTTAGTAACTTTAATAACTTTTTAATTAACTAAAAGTACTTCAAACATTTAAATACAAATAAATATAAATAAAACAATACACAATATAAAAGTAAACTTGAGCAATTATATCAAAGTGAATGTGCAAAGGGAAACCGTCTTCGATCAGCAATCGTGGAATGAACTGCCAACTATTCCAGCATGTTTTATGCAGCAGATGCCTTTCCAGCCACAACCCAATATTGGAAATCACCCATACACACTCATACACTACAGCCAATTTAGCCTATTCAATACACTATTCACTCAGCCTATATTCAATAATAAACATAACAAAAACTGCCTGCTAATGCATGGGTAAATCTTCAAAAGGAACAGTGTTACATTTTAACCTTTCACCTCATCCTGCTTGCTGTTTCACTATCTAAACAATGAAAACATAATATCAAAATGAAACAAATTTGACTTATATTATGATTAACAGACACCAAACAGCCTCGTGTAGCTGCATATTTTTATGAGCATCATCTTCACACTGCATATTTATAACAAAACAGGGCTTAAATATAACTGTCTCCTTTCATTTCCATTGAAAAGAATTAACTTTACCCTGTCTCTTTTGCAGAATATCAGTTTTAATAACCAATAATGGCCATTATAACAGTATAACGTACATTAAATTTGATAAAGGTAAGCAATCAGTCAATGTGCAGAATCAGTGTATGTGGTTACATAAATTGGTAATAATATATTAGCATAAAGTGGTATAATATATTAGCTTATCTTTGCACTCAGCCAAAACAGTTAACTGAGAACAAGTGATTTAAAAGACATAAGAATTGTTAGATAGAGACAACAAGATGAATTCAATATCACGTTTAACAACTATAGTGAGATGAGATCATCCAGCAGATGAACTGTCTGACATGCACTATACTCTCACCTGGGGTTTATGCTTACCCGCTGAACTAGTGGCTGCAGCTGTGGGCAGAGAGTGTGTGGTCACGTGATTTGCGTTTTTAGCCATGTACTAGAATGAACAGAGAACTTTTTAGAATCGCTAAATGAAACGCCGGTGTATTTCCCGCAATTTCTCTGCGCCTCCCTTGCGTTTCTTCTCTCTGACTCTCGACTATTTTGACAAATACACACAGACGACGCACGCTCACACGGAGTCCAAAATAGGAGTTTGTGATTGGGCCAGCCCAATGTCAATACCGAAAAGAGCCAATGGGCTGCAGTGTCACATGGGCTGGCCCGGTCTGTCTGTCCGGGAAAAAAGCATCTACTTTCAGAGAGTCACAGATCACAGCAGCGTCAATCAATAAGGCAGAAAAAAACGATAGGCTGCTAAGCCTTTTATGGGCCGATCAAATCATAAGACGATGATCAGCCTGGCCCAAAAAGTACGTCGGCCCACCGGGAAAGTGCCCGGTCTGCCAGATGGCCAGTCCACCCCTGCGTGTGAGGACACTGCGTGCGCACAGTGCTTCTACATGCGGGGATTGTTTACATCAGAGTGCGCATCAGTTCTGCGCAGCATATACGCAGTGTTTCTTCAAGCGGTTGATGGAAAATAAGCTAATGCGCGTTCCAAGAATATAAATTCGGATCTATTATTTTTCACGGTATTTTGAAGTGCCCGCGATAACAATATCGTGCATATTCATTACCGTGATTTATCGCATTACCGAATACCGGCACAAGCCTACGGGGATGTGACAGCACCCCCCTCCCACCATCTACGGGTGACACCAGGCACCCTGGACCGGCGGTGGGGATGGCCACGTCCACAAGGAGCAGGTCAATCTGGATGCTGGCGATAGAAATCGTCAAGAAGGGTGGGGTCCAGAATGTCATCTTGGAGTGTCCATGACCTCTCCTCGGGACCACATCCTTCCCAGTCGACTAGATATGTTCCACCGCCGGGAGTTAAGGATTTTATTGACTTGGTAGATGTTGTCGGGGATGACTTCTGCTTGGTGGAGGGGGGACCACATAATAGTAGGGACACATGAAAGGTGGGTGCAATACGGTACTGTGGAGGAAGATTGAGATGGAAGGTGACTGGCTTGATCTTGGTGTGCACGGTAAATGGTCCTATGTAGCAGGGACTCAGTATGTAGCTTGAGGCATGGCAGACGGAGTCGGATGTCCTAGGTAGAGAGCCATACCTTGTCACTCGGATGATAGGTAGGATTGGGGAGACGATGACAATTGGTGGCATTGGTGTACCTCAGTACTGCCTGCTGCACGTGGACATGAGCTGAGTCCCACACCCTCTCGTTCTCTCAGAACTAGTGATCTACCGCAGGCACTTTGGGGGTCTCGCCGGACCATGGGAACAGGGACGGTTGTTATTCTAAAACACATTAATAGGTTGTTAGGGCAGTGGAAGATTGTCTGAGGGAATTCTGTGCATACTAAGCCCAAAATAAATACTGGCTCCAGGTGTTCTGATGTTACAAGCAGTACATCCGAAGATAGCATGAAATTTCTTGAATTTTATGCTCAGTCTGGTTGTTCGTCTGCGGCTGCCCAGAAATTGGAAGAATGCTCGCCAGACCCTGGAGATGATCTGTGGACCCCGATCTGATATGATGTCCTCGGGAAGTCCGTAATTCTGGAAGACATGGTGAAAGAGGGCTTCAGCCGATTCTAGAGCTGTAGGAAGACCTTTTAAAGGGATTAATTTGCAGGATTTAGAAAAAGTGATATACAACAACAAGTATGGTGGTATACCCTTGAGACGGAGGTAAGTCGGTGGCAAAGTCCACTCCTAAGTCCAGGGTCGGCCTGGAATGGGCAGCAGCTCTAACTTTCCTTTGGGCAAACAACAAGGTGTGGTGGTGGTGCTGGCACAGACCGAGCAACCCTGGACGTACTGGGTAGAGTCCTTGGTGGTTTTCAGTCACCAATACATCTGTTGGAGGAGCGAGAGAGTTCGCCTGCTGCCTGGATGTCCTGAGCCGAGGGACCAGCGAGCTTGGTGAGCGTTCGGCATCCCGGATGACTTCAAGCCAGTAATGCCACTCGTCTAGTGCCATTTTAATGACCTACAGCTCGTGGTCTCCGTGGTCTCTTTGTTCTGCTGGTGATAACTTCCACGAATAGTACAAACACGGATGGAGGGTTCGGGGTTCACCAGACCATTGTGAACGGATGGCACTAACTCCGGCATTAGCCACATCTACCTCCACGATGAAGGGTTGTGTGGGATCTGGATGATGCAGGACAGGTGCAGTGGTGAACCCTTCCTTGAGACGGGAAAAGGCTTGACGTGCATCGGGGTTCCAGGTGAGTGAGCGCCGTCCGCCTTTTAGAAGGGAGGTTAAGGGTGCAGAGAGAAGGCTGTGGTTTTTAAAATAAACCTTCTGTAGAAACTGAAACCTCTGCAACTCCTTTAAGGTTTACGGTTCCTCCCATTGGGAGGTGGCATTCACTTTGCCTCTTTCCATGCTGACTCCCTCCGCAGAAATCACATACCCGAGGAAGGTGATTGAGGGTTGGTGGAACTCACATTTCTCAGCTTTCAGATTGTGGGGATAAATTAGAATGTCGTCAATGTAAACTATAGCGAAATGATGGAGGAAGTCTCTGAAGATCTCATTCATAAACTTTGAAATATGGAAGGACTGTTAGCTAGGCCGTAGGGCATCACCTGGTATTCATAGTGGCTGTAGGGAGTAATGAATGCTGTTTTCCACTTGATTCCTTTTCGGATACGGATGAGGTTGTAGGCGCTTCAGAGGTCAAGCTTAGTGAAGATGCGGGCTTCACGGAGCTCCTCCAAAGCAGCTGAAAGGATGGAGGGATGGAGGTGTTTTAAGAAGAGGGTGAGTTTTCTATAGACGTGAAGTGAACTGACAGGTTGGTGCAATGCAGAGTGTGAACAGCAGGGGGAGAGATGTGACCGTTTGTGGTGCATGTGGAGCTCCATCCTCTGATTTCACCAGTGCTCCAGTCTATGTCTGGTTGATGTTCAGCGAGCCACGGCCTGCCCAGGATGACATCCACATTAGCTTGGAGAAGGATTCATTTTTCTTGATGATGAGGGGATTGGATGACAACTTCTTTGGTTCGCCTAATGGCGAGTCTTGAATGGTGGTTATTTTACATTGAGTTTCGTTACGTACTGTAGTTATATGATGTTGGGAGATGAAATTAGAGAAAATTAAGTTGCCAGCCGTTCCAGGATCCACCAAAACATGTATGGGAATGATATGAGAATTCACAATTAGTTGAGCTTGTATATGGGGTATACGAGATACAGATGGAATTGTGTAACTTTACTCACCATTAAGCAAGGTGGGCAGACCGGGCAAGCCTAGATGAGCTGGGTTGATTCTTCACTGTAAAGACATAGGTGATTCTGGATACGTCATAGTAATTTGGCAGACTCAAGGCAATAGACCTCTGTGATCATGGGATCCTCCGTGGGTGGTGGTGGTGGTGATGGAGCTCTAGTGGGTGAAATAGGGTAAACAGATGAAGAGGATGGACAGGCAGAGAGATGCTGTGACACACTGATGGCTTTTTTAATGAAAGTCTCTAGGTTGGCGTTGTCATCATAGATTACCATCTGCTAACAAATCTGTGGCTTTAAACCCTTTCGGTAAGTGGCAAGAAGAGCCACTTGATTCCAGCGGCTGCTAGTCAGAATTGCAATGTGAATAATGAATAGTGGAGTTACCTTGCTTCAGGTTTATCAGTTCTTCTTGCACAGATAGTGGTGTGAGTGGTACAGCGAATACCTCTTTAAAGTGACTCAGGAAAGACTGATAGGTAGCCATCACGGGACTTCTTGCATTCCAAAGCGCATCCGCCCACTGTAGAGCTCGTCCTGTAAGCAGGGAGATTATGAAAGCAATTTTGGAAATCTCATTGGGAAACTGGTTAGCATTAGCCTCTACGTAGAGTGCACATTGCAGCAGAAAGCCATTGCAGGTGTTTGGATCGCCTGAGTAGCTCATGGGGTTAGCCAAAGGCGTGCTGGTTATGACCACTGGAGTGGTAGCAGCGTTCAGCGTAGTGCAAGGCAGCGTTTGACGCATGGGATGCACCATTCCAGTGAACGGGTCCGATGAGCTTCCGGTTATTGACTTCCGGTCACTAACTTCCATTGCTGCGTTTGTTTATCTTCATGGCTGGAATCCTGTCAAGGTCACACAATGAAGACAAGGTGGTTATCTCTTTTCATCAATTTATTCAAACACAGTGGATTGTTCAACAGGAGAAGCAGGTAAGTGATATTCTCAGATGGAGAGCAGATGAGTATATTATTCACCACGTAAACAAGGATCTTCATTCAACCATCAATATACAAAGTCACTTCCCTTAATAACAGTGTGTGCATCCACAGGTTAGGAGAAACATCCAGAGGAGAAGGGAAAAGTCCACGGAAGAAGGCGAGCCAGGGAGGTGAACCATCTGACTTGTACGACTAGAACTGGGGAGGCTTGATAGGGGACTGGTGATTGATGGTGCAGGTGTGTGTAATTAGAATTCAGGTGAGAGTGCTCAGGTGTGATGAGAGGTGTCCGGTGAAGGAGAGCGATGATTGGAGCTGAGGGAACGAGATGGTGAGGGAGAATAGTGATTGGAGCAGCAGGAATGAGCCAGGGTTGTGACAAAAACATTATTTAGAGTTTTGCAATAATATTGGTATTGTTTCCTCAAGAAAGTGTGAAAATCAATCATTGTAACACAGATAGTCACTTATTCAAAACATACTATTTTGTTTCATTAGAGTTGTAAATGTTTCCTTTCACGCAACCAAAACACAATGAGAACATTTGATTTAATCAGCAAAACAACACAATGATTTTTCCATTCAGTCATTATAATATTCATTAAATTCAGAACTGCAGCAAACAATACAGGAGACACATTTCAAATCACCCTTAGAGGCACTAACTGGTAAATATTACATTAGTGTAATTTAGATACAATCATTACTTTAGGAAATTTACTAAAACAAACCAAACTAAATACATCTCTTTTAGGTTCTTTATTTGCTCTTATTATCCATAAAGGTGCCTTACAGTGCATTGATTTAATATTTTACATTGTTATCTGATATCTACATAATAGGTGTAGTAAGGTGTGCAAGGGTGTAACTTTGGTTTAAAAGTGGAGGGCACACAAAATGGGGGGAAGCAATTTTATACTATATTTCCTGCATTTTATACATATTTACGGACTATAGAGATACAAAACTCAGGGGAAAAGGGCTTATTTTCAAATTAACCTAAACATTTTGTAAAGTTTATTTTAATGAAACTGAGCTAAGGACCTTTATAAACTGAGCTAATATAATGAATCAACCAACTCATCTTTTTCATTCATGTTGACATTAAAGAAATCTGTTTCATCACTGTCTGAAATGATCATTTTATCCCCAATACCTGCTTCTTTTCTCTAAGTTATTTTTAGAGCATGCACAAAGACAAAATTGGATGCAGATGTGCGCATCGACAAACATGCTTTCTCTGTGATCTGTTTGATCACGTTTCTCTGTGGTGATGATTGTGAACAGTAAAAAAAAAAGTCTTAGAAAAGGAGAGGGCCACTGCCAGATCTTCAGTCCTCAAGATGGCCACCTCCAGTCTTCTATTTGACAAAATGGCCACTGCCAGTCTGCCAACGCTCAAGACGGCTGCCACCAGCTCACAATATGGCTACTGCCAGTTCACCAACTCACATGATGGCTTTATATTCTCTCCACAAAGTCTCTTCCTGTCATGGTTTCTGTTCCTGAATTGCCATGGTCTGAGCTACAAGGATGGCCACTACCTGTTGAGTTGCCCAAGCTGCCACCACGACCTTCAGAGCTATTGGTGCAAGAGCTTCCAGTGCCTCTTTCGCCGCCAGAGCTGCAGTGTGAAGAGCTATCAATGCTGCTGCCTGAGCTCCAAAAGTGGTCACTACAAACACCAGAGCTACTAGCCCCTTTTGATCCACCGGGGTCGTCTGACCCACCAGTGCCTCCTGACACAGCACCTCCTGATCTACAAGGGTTGTCTGAACCACCAGTACCTCCTGACCCACTAGGGTTGCCTGACCTGGTGGAGCCTCCTTACCCAGGGCCGGCTCAGCTCCACGCTCCATGCCCCTCTCCGCTACATAGACCTGGCCCTTCATCCCTCTCCCTGTTTCGCCTCTGCACCTACTCCCTCCCAAACTATTGTTGTTGGAGGAGCGCCTGGAGAGGGTGGCTATGTCACAAGTATTAGCTGAAGTACTCACCAGACTCAAAAGGGGGGACTCCAGCTTTATGTGCACTCTATCAGTCATTCAGCCGGACTATACTTCCCATCATGAATTGTGCTCTTACATCAACCTCTTACAGCTGATATCAATCTAGACACTAACACACACAGCTGTAGATCATTGGCTCTGATTACACCCTTTATCAACGCCACTCATACACTCATCTTGGCTCAGTCATAGGCTGCATCCGAAATCACATTCTTCCATTCTACACTCAAAATATATATTTTTTTGCTCATTCAAACTACTTATTTAAAATGAGACACAATTATTGAGATTTCAAGGCAAGGCAAGGCAAGGCAAGTTTATTTATATAGCACATTTCACACACAGTGGCAATTCAAAGTGCTTTACATAAACAGGAATAAAAGAAACAAGTATAGGAGAAATAAAAACAAATACTAAAAATGCTAAAAAAAAATAAAAATAAAATAAAATAAATAAGCATAAAAGCAGATAAAATGTGTTATAAAAGAATTAAAAAGAAGAGAAAAACATAATAGTTCGATCTGTCGGACGTAGCACAGCGCTCATTCAGTAAAGGCACAGCTAAACAGATGTGTTTTCAGTCTTGATTTGAATGTGCCTAATGTGGGAGCACATCTGATCATTTCTGGAAGCTGATTCCAGCAGCGAGTTGCATAGTAGCTGAAAGCCGATTCACCCTGCTTTGACTGAACTCTTGGGATTTCTAATCTATTTGATCCTAAAGATCTGAGTGATCTGTTAGGTTTGTATTCAGTGAGCATATCTATAATGTTTTGAGGTCCTAGGCCATTTAGTGATTTATAGACCAGTAATAATACTCTAAAATCTATTCTGAATGTAACTGGGAGCCAGTGTAAAGACCTGAGGACAGGTGTGATGTGCTCTGATTTCCTGGTTCTGGTCAGAATTCTGGCCGCAGCGTTCTGGATGAGCTGCAACTGTCTGACTGTCTTTTTGGGAAGGCCAGTGAGGAGGCTGTTACAGTAATCCACCCTGCTGCT
This sequence comes from Danio aesculapii, assembly GCF_903798145.1. Classification (NCBI taxonomy): domain Eukaryota; kingdom Metazoa; phylum Chordata; class Actinopteri; order Cypriniformes; family Danionidae; genus Danio; species Danio aesculapii. The sequence goes on along the minus strand of NC_079447.1, from coordinate 35,872,335 downwards.
GATAAAAGCATGAACAAGTTTCACTGGAAACAAAGCATCTAATTCTTGCAATGTTTTTGAGATGATAGTATGCTGATTTACTAACTGCTTTGACATGACTATTGAAACTCAGATCTGACTCCAGAGTCACACCAAGATTCTTGACCTTATTTTTTGTTGTTTGACCCTTAGAGCCAAGGTACGCATTCACCTTGAGAACCTCATCTCTGTTCCCAAACGCAAGGAAAGCTGAAGCAAATTTTATCACATCCAATTGTTAATTTCATCAATGCATTGGCAGAGGGTGTCAATGGGGCTGTAGTCATTAGGCAGTACAGCTAGGTAGATCTGAGTGTCATCATCATAGCTGTGGTAGGAGATTTGTTTTTTTCCGATTATTTGGCTCAGAGGGAGCATATAAAGGTTGAACAGGAGAGGTGCCAGAATCGAGCCTTGTGGGACTCCACGACCTAAGGTCATCTATACAAACATAGTAACCTCTCCCTTCAAGGTAAGATCTGAACCATTTGAGGACCGTCCCAGACAGCCCAACCCAGTTTTCCAGCCTATCCAGAAGTACTGTTCTGAGATCGAACAGTACCAGCACTGTTAGTTTGCCTGAATCTGTATTTAGGCGTATATCATTGATTATCTTTATAAGGGCGCTCTCTGTACTGTGATGTGGTCTGAAACCAGATTGAAAATTGACTAAACACCCCTTGAAGTTTAAGAACTTGTTAACCTGGTTAAAAACAACTTTTTCAATGATTTTGCCAATGAAAGGGAGATTTGAGATGGGCCTGTAATTGCTCAATAGGGTATTATCCAGGTTGCTCTTCTTCAAGAGGGGTTTAACAACTGCAGTTTTAAGTGAGTTAGGAAAAATCCCTGAGAGAAGTGAAGCATTTACCACTTTTAGAAGATCCATTTCTAAACAGGTAAACACCGTTTTAAAGAATGATGTGGGGAGCAAGTCAAGACTGCAGGTTGATGTTTTCATAACTTGCACAATCTCTTCTAAGATTTTAACATTAAATGCCATGAAATCGGACATAATGTCTGATTTCTTAAGTTGTGGTTGAGCTAGTCTGACTTCGACACAACTTGGCTGATTGGATGAGCTGATTGCCTTTCTGATATTATTGATCTTGTCAGTAAAGAAATGAGCAAACTCATTACTTTTGCTTTCAGAGATTAGCTCACTGGGAATCTGACTGGGGGGGTTGTGAGTCTCTCTATCATTGCAAAGAGTTTATGAGCATTATTTATGTTGATGTTTATAAGGCTTGAAAAGAAAGTCTGCCTAGCAGTTTTTAGTTCCATATTAAAAGCACGAAGACTGTCTTTATAGATATTGTAATGGACTACTAGTTTTGTCTTTTTCCACATACGCTCAGCTTTCCTGCACTGTCTTTTCATCATTTGTACTCTTGGTGACCTGGTCCAAGATCCCTTTTGCCTGCTAATCATCTTCTTGGCTTTAACAGGAGCAATGTCATCTATGACATTCTTAACTTTAGAGTTAAACAAATCAAGGAGAGAATCAACAGAGTCTGCAGATATACTTGGTGCTAGTGATATGGCCTTCATAAACTGCTCATTAGTGTTCTCATTTATGCATCTCTTTCTGACAGAGACAGATCTGTCTTTAATAGCTGGAGTGATCAATATATCAAAGAAAATACAGAAATGATCAGGTGCAACATCCTTAACAACAGTCGATGAAATGTGTAAACCCTTAGTTATAAGTAGATCAAGAGTGTGTGCACGATTGTGTGTGGGTCCTTGAACATGCTGAGTTAGATCAAAAGTGTTCAAAACAGTCATCAGTTCTTTTACAGCATTGATTTCTGGATTATCAATGTGAATATTAAAATCCCCAGCAATGGTAGAATAGTCAAATTCAGGGCAGCGATGCCTCCACCTCTCCTATTGGCTCTGCAAACACTCAAAAAGTCAAAGTTTAAAGGAGCTGTTTCATTCAGAACTGCTGCGCTACAGCTGTCATCTAGCCAAGTTTCATTTAAAAGCATAAAATCAAGGCAATTTGTGTTGATAAAATCATTGACTAAAAGTGACTTATTGTTAAGTGATCAGATGTTTAAAAGTGCTAACTTAACAGTTTTAGCTGTTTTTGCTACAGTAGTCTCAGATTTATATTTAATAGACACAAGATTTGAATGATTTGCTATACGGCCTGGATAAGTCTTCGGTTTTCTGTCACGTAATACAACACATATATGTGTAGAGAAAGCTACAGGCACACTGGGTGCCTGCTTGTTCTGTAAACATCTGATAAAGTCACTGTTATCTAAGCAGGCACCCGAGACACATCATGTATGTAATTTCGAAAAATTATTCTGTGCAAGGGTGTTCTTTGTATGCACATTAGAAATTCATTACAATTCATTGCAAAGTGCCCTTTTATTAAGTTTATTTAACTGAATGCAAGACTGATATGTGCATCTCTTATTCATATTCTACATAAAATAAATACATTATACAATTATATACATATTGTTTCCACAGTCTCTTTTTCGCATAAGACATATTTATATTTATTTATGAAGTTTCATTTCTTAATTTGCATTTCTAAAATTATGCTTCTACTGTATTTAAGCAACTGTAAAATTAAATTTACAGTATGTACAGTTTACTGTAATATATACACAAAGTACAATATGAAAAAGAACACTACTCTTCCATTGTCCTTAAGAATATGTCCTACTTCAGAGACATTTCAGGGGTCATTGAAAACACTTATTTTCTTTAGCTTTTAATCATGTGTAAATAGTATGCATTTGGTCTGTTTGGATGTATTCTTTTATGTACAGCATGTTGATACCCATTGTAGTTGTTTGAAAGTGGCTTATACATAAAGTTGAGTTTAGCTGAGTATTTATTTATTTTTAATTATATTATTTATAGGGCTAATTAAAACTTTAAAGGTTATGCAAATTTCTAAAATAATGTGCTTCATTAAGCAACCTAATGAATATACACAGCCAGTGGTTTTACATGCTTTACCATGCATTTATCAAATTATGTGTGGGCTAGTGCACCAAAATTGCACAGTTCATGTGCCCCAGAGTCTTCTGAATGTGAATGAAAAAGTAGTCTGATTTAAGGATTTACATGTTTGTTTGTTTCTTTGTCATTTGATCAGATTGCAAAAAAAATAAACCACCCTTCCCATCTGATCAAAATTTCATTTCAATCGAGCTCAATCAGATCAATCAGATCAATCAGATCATGTGTTTACATAAATATTTTTTTAATCTGACTGAACCATCAATCCTATTACACACTGATTATTTGGGTACAAGTAAACATAGCCAGTGTTATGTACTCTGAAATTCCCATGTGCAAATTAATCAACCCAGACTCATTGGAATTATGTGCCCAGGTACACAGAAATACAGTATGTACCAGGGCTTTTCTGAAACCTAGAAAGAATGTCAGCCATCTTTATGAGCAGAGCACCAGAATCACCTAATTTGCTCTTGAGTTAAGTTGCTGATTAAATATAGGCAAAATTATAATTGTACTTGCTAAAATAAAATTACATATTTGTGTTTTTGAAGTTAATTGGTATTGTGGTGATACAGTTATACATAGATAATTCCTTTTGGCACATAATTCACAATAGTTTTTACATGTCATTCTATACTATTCTTTCAGAATGCATTTGCTGTCAGTATGACCTGACTAAGTTGTATTGTCCTTGTGGCTTTGTTTGTTTGTTTAGTGTTTAGCTGAAGATTTATTTTTCCTTTTAAGGACCCTAGGACACTAGCGCCATGTTGTTTTTTTTGGCATTGAAAAAGAACACAAGAATAACTGACACACACGTTCGTGTGTTCAAGTAAAAAAGTGACTTATTGACAATGACAATGACTTATTGATAATTTCTACAGCATCCTTTTACTCCAAAAAATCACAGTAAGAGCTGAGTGATATGACATAATGCATAAACGTTCATTAAACAATTATATTCAGCAGTTTACATCTGTTTGTTGCCTCATTTCAAACAATTTAAGCAAATTTTACAATATACTTTCAAAAGATACATTTAAACAGACTTCTTGCCTCTTTGGTGTAGCGCTGAATAAATGTATCTGTATATCTGCATTCTCACAAACTGTAAACACTCAGGTATGTTTGTGATGCTTCAAAATATTACTACTTTTTAGTCTCCCTACCTCTCCCATCTTAAAAATAAGAGTACAAAGATGAAAAATCATCATTTTAATAACAGTAATATCATAATAGTAATAGTTTAGTAATATCACTATAGGTAATGTGGGAACTTAAAGACAGCCTGGGGCATGCATTATTGAAGCGATCCCATGTAGATTGTCAAAGTCTGTGTTTTGTTCTCATTGGCCTGTTTTTACAAGGAATTTACAATCACATAATTTACATAAGAGCTAAGAAACAATGGCATCTGACGTTATAGTGTGTCATTTCCTTCTACTAAACTTTTATTATTCAACTATGCTTAGTTATATCTAGATTTTCATTCTATGGCACATTTAATGAAGTTTTATCATATTTGAAAAATATTTTTTTAATATTAAAATGTTCTTTGATTTTCAAGAGTGTATGATATTTAATTAAGAGTGAGTTTTGAGTGAATAGGTAAATGAGAATTATTTATTCAATGAAGACATGGCACCATATTGCAGAGCATGCATTGACCTATTTTAACTTCTTTCCTGTTTTCTAAGGTTTGCCTGAATTGCTACAGTTTTTGACCCTTTCAGAAGTGTGAGTGTCTAAGTGGGGCGTCTCTTGATCACACAGCATATTGTACACTGATTCATTTGATACAGCAGTGCCCTCTGTGACAGAGGCCATGTCTGCTCCTGATCTCTCTCATTTACTGCCTCTGCCACTCTGTTGTAAATGCTCCTACAGACACTATGAGAAGCTTCATCATTACATTCTTAAAAATAATGTTTATTCTTTTTTGGCATTTATGGCTCGATGAAGACTCTAACATCCACTGAACCTTACCATTCCAGACCAAGTACTGTAAATATTATAGTACACACACACAAAATATAATGAAGACTGTATTCATAATAAATAAAATATGATATATAAATAAAATATAATTACTAAATATAACAAAATAATATATACTAAATAATAAAAATATAATAACTTATGTATAATATATCTGTCAAATAAAAAATAAATTGGTATATAAAATGTTTTGGTAATTAACTATTACAATAACTTTAATTCATTCATTCGTTCATGTTCCTTTGACTTAGTCCCTGATTTATCAGAGGTCACTACAGTGGAAGGAACCACCAACTATTCTGACATTTCTATTCCAGCCGCAACCCGAAAACACCTATACACTCTCACATTCACACATGCACTCATACACTACGGCCAATTTATACAATTCACCTATACAGCATGTCTTTGGACTGTGAGGGAAACCCGAGCACCCGGAGGAATCCCACTCGAACACAGGGAGAACATGCAAACTCCACACAGAAATGCCACACGGGATTCACCCATCATTTTAATCATATAGTGCAATTAAAATAAATGAAAAACGGTCCAAAGTTATTGATATTGCAAAAGCATTTTGTTTTAAATCAAGGTATTTATATATGACATGCATAAGTTATGAAGAATTTTTAAATTAAACTTTTATTTAAAATAGAGGCAAATCTGGGGGAAATGGTTATTTACTATTATAATATAAATAACATATTATAATACTTATTTATTTATAATAATAATTATTATTCATTCATTTTCTTGTCGGCTTAGTGCCTTTATTTATCTGGGGTCGCCACAGCAGAATAAACCGCAAACTTATCCAGCATTTGTTTTACGCAGCGGATGCCCTTCCAGCTGCAACCATGGGGGAAACCAGAGCACCCGGAGGAAACCAACGCGAATGCAGGGAGAACATGCAAACTCCACACAGAAATGCCGACTGACCCAGCCGAGGTTCGAACCAGCGACCTTCTTGCTGTGAGGCGACAGCGCTACCTACTGCGCCACTGCGTTTCCCACATTACTATTATTATTATTATCATTATTATCTTTGGCGATGCGGTGGCGCAGTAGGTAGTGCTGTCGCCTCACAGCAAAAAGGTTGCTGGTTCGAGCCTCAGCTGGGTCAGTTAGTGTTTCTGTGTGGAGTTTGCATGTTCTCCACGTGTTCGCGTGGATTTCCTCTGGGTGCTCTGGTTTCCCCCACAGTCCAAAGATGTGGTATAGGTGAATTTGGTAGGCTAAATTGTCCGTAGTGTACAGTATGTGTGTAAATGAAAGTGTATGTCTGTCCGACTGGCTGAATGATTGACTGGGCGACCGGCCAATCGGCCGGCCGACCCACCCTCCTCCTTCCCTGAACCCAACCGATTTTACCGATTGACCCGCCCGCCCTAAACTCAACCAACGATTTCAACCCAGGCTCATTCTGAAAACGTAGTCCCGAGGACGTTTCTGGAGACCGCGAATTATGTAGCCGGAGGTACATATGGCTGCATTTCATTTTTTAAGCGAACGCTGCGTGGCGGTATGACGCCATTCCTTTTAGCGATTGCCGGCTGACCGATTACCTTCGTGTGGAGGGCTTTCCCACCCCGACCAGTTTGTTAGGTTAGCTCTTCCTGTATGTTGGCGGATTTGAGACACAGAGAGGAGCTGACGACGACCGGGTTCGAGTCTGGGG